>NW_025941505.1:0-1156 GCF_000764305.2 Hyalella azteca
TTATTGTCTGCTGGATTTTTATCCTAGCGGGAAGACGGAGGGCGGCAAGCTTCTCTTTGGACCACCTCGTCAGCGGGGGGAGCGCTCATTGGAGACGTGGGAACCTGACGACGTGGTAGACTCCTGCGTCTCGGAATAATTTTCCGGTTTCCGAGATGAGAAATTTCCGGAAAAAAATAATTGACTGAGGGAACAATTTTGTCCCGGAATAATGGTATGAACCGGGACATGACTTGTGACCAGACTTTACAACTTTTCCCGGTAATTAAATGAAACTATGCGATACAGATACATATAAAAACGAGACATAACGTAACGATCGAGACGAGACATATCTTCAATATTCGAGACAAAATATTATATTCCATAACGATAAGAAACAGAACGAGACTTTCTGAACGTGCGGATTAAGGAAGAGCAAGGTAGCCCTTGATGGTGTAAGAGCAGTTGCCAGTCATGTACAGATTCGATAGCATTTGGCTGTTGAATCAACTTGGCAGCTAAATTAATGGGCAGACTTGGCGATGTATGGCTGAATGAAGCAACTGACGTGAACCACACAAGTTCATTACGCGTTCAAGCACGAAATTGCATCATCGTTAATCGTTGACGAAATATCTACTGGTCATCCACTTAGCATAGTTTAGAAGGGCTCTCTCAGGATCTGCAAACAGCCACGAATCAAATGTGATACCTGGAATTTTTTTAAGATAACTGGCGAAAACTGACTAAGGTATAAGCCTAGCCAATGATCGGTGCAAATTTTCAGCAATATTTACAAGGTCAATGAAGTCAACACTTCGAAGAGTGGACACCCACTTAGTGCCCACACTCTTGAGATTAAAAAGCTCATAAATAAAATCAGAGCTCATAAAAACATAAAGGCGGCAAAAACCAAAACTCTGGTGAGGCATAAGATGAATTTAAAAAAAATCCAATAATAATTGCATGCAAATAATAATTCATGCGGAACACTGTCAAATGCTTTGGCAAAATCGAGGTACAATGCATCCATTGGCTCCCTTTCGTCCAGCAGGCGAATCCAATCATTCAATGTAGATATTAAGTTAGTGGTGCAGGATCTGCCGGTAATAAAACCATGTTGACAATCTGATATGAGATGGTGAGCAGTCAAGTGATCGATAATCCTATCCCT
>NW_025941506.1:0-420 GCF_000764305.2 Hyalella azteca
TTATTACGCTCTTTCCTTTTAGATGCTCTTCAATAATTATTGCTTACAAATTAAAGTTTAGCATAAACAAATTTCACCCCTTTTTCACTGAGAAGATTGACCAGCACCGGACAAGTCGAGAAATATGGAACGAAACCATAACATCATCAACAGTGAAGCCAGTGGTGCTACCTATCCAGTGATACATAAACTTGGTCGATAACTCATCACATAATCACACTATAGTACAAAAACACTCATTCTAAGTTCGGTCTAATGTTACACTCTAGTTCGCAGTACCTGTTCCCCTTCCGTATCCAATCGGTATTTTACTATTCTGACTATTTTGTAATTGTACGTCTTTAAACTCTTCAACTGCAGAACAATTGTATTCTATGATGCTTTGAAACTGTACGCTGCGTGTAAAGTAAACTTTAACCT
>NW_025941507.1:0-256 GCF_000764305.2 Hyalella azteca
CACGCATCACGCCTCTGGCAGCGGTCTGTATCGAGCTCACCAACAATAATAAATTGATAATTTCAGTTAGTGAATTGGAATGAAAAACTAAATTATTTTCCGTAACTTTGTTGTTTCTTTTATCAACAGGAAAATATTGCCATGAAGGATGTGTACAATAGCGTTTGTTGTGATGCAGGCATCGTGCGTCTGGCAGGAGCTGGTCTCGCGTTAACCACAACTCATCAATAGTTTGGGGGGTGAGGGGAGGTGGGGG
>NW_025941508.1:0-6180 GCF_000764305.2 Hyalella azteca
TAATTGCAATAAAGTTGCATTGATATGTTTTGAAAATGTTTTATTATCATTAAATGTTTATGAGTAAATCCCAATAGCAGAACAATAAATATTTGGAGATTTCCAATAATTCTGGCCATTGTAGCGGCTAATGTAGCGGCGCTACATTTTACTGTAGCGGTAGCGGTAACGCTCGCTGCAATCTAGAAGGTGTAGCGGTAGCGGTAGCGCCCGCTACATTTAGAGCATGTAGCGGTAGCGGCCGCTACATTTCAAAGTAGCTCTGCCCAGCTCTGGATGTAGGTTTTTATAGCATAGATGTCAATAAGAGAAGTACGTGGGAGAATTTACCAACTCGCTTTATCTTAATTCTAGCATAGATGTATTCACTGAGACACACACAATAAACCTTTTTTTTCGCGTTGTAAGACTTTTTCGCCTTTTTTCTTCGTTGTAAGATTTTTTCGCCTTTCATAATTGAACGGCTATAGAATAGTATAGAAGTGTCGGCTCTGAAGAAATGGGCCCATGGCCTGTTGCCGATTCTTGTACTTTTTGCAACTTGATTCCAAGGGATCCGGCCTTTTGAACCCGATCTCTCTATAGCTGGCGATTGTTTGAGATACCTGCTGGACTTATTGCCAGGTTTGTAAGGTGCTAGGCATTTCAAGGCTATCCACTTTTCATACTCGTTTATTTTACTTAAGAACGAAAAAAATTAGCTACGCCTGCCGTTGCGTAGTAAGAAAAGAAGTGTGTGTGTTCAATTATACAAGGTAGAGGACTGAATATAGCGTTACATTTTCTTGGGGCATTTGTACATGAACATGCGAAGATGTGATAACACTACATTCTGCCTGTTCAAATAATTCAAAAATTCAGTTGAGATCAATTTGGGAGTCGTTTTACGAGCTCAATTTTGAAAGTCGTACCACGAGCTCAAATCGGGCATCTTATTTTATTGAAATATTTTCTAATTTTTTGCATATCTTGTAAGCAGAAAAAGAATTACTCATGCACTACATTTAGCCGAAACTCCCATCAAAAATAAGGAAGTAGTCCTTAGCTAGTAAATGTATTGATACACTTGAGAAGATATAAAAAAGAAACAAGCTAGCATATACACCAAACTTTTCATATACATCAAACTTTGAGCAAGATGCAACAGGTGGTTCGGTGGCTCGTTTTGAAAAATCCAGAAAACTTCCTCTTGCCAACAATTTTGGCTGTATTGGTTCGCGGTGGGTTATTATCCCAATATATTATCTTTTATGATAGACTTGTTGCTTCCTTACAAAAACCTGCTAATAATGTCGACATAATCGAAGTGTCCATTGTTCATGATGCCTCGCAATATTTCATAATGATGATGACGGTAGTGACGGCGCAGTGCCAATATAGGAAAGAGTGGAAAAGAAGGTTCAATTGTACCTTCTTTGTACCTTACAAAAGAAGGTACAAATTATCAAATTTACCTTACAATTGTACCTTAAATTGTAAAAGGTACAATTGTTAGAAAGGGGAATGATAAAATAGTGACGGCGCAGAAGAGTGGAAAAGAAGGTAAAAGAGGTGTCATAGAGTGGTATGGAGGAGGAGAGAGAAAATTGGAAGTCAGGTACCAGAGAGAAGTGTTATTTCACAGGCCACACCGGGACAACTCCCATCAAAAGGTAAANAAGGTGCGCATGTAGTCGCTCCCACCATTCTTGAGTGGAATCAAGCTCCAGAAACGTTTAGTTTCGGATCTTTGCTACATTGAGTGCCTATATTGCCACGCGGGCGGGACTTTATCGCGCTCTCCTGAACATTCACACTTATTGTCACGGCAAATCTATCTCCTCCTAGAGTTTTGAAGCTACAGCGATGAGACATATACCATTTGATTCGTAAAAACCATACCTATCGAGTAACGAAGCCTTCTTTTTAGATTTATGTATAGATGTATAGTTTGGATTCAAAATTGGGGGGAGAGAGGGAAATTTTGAAGAAAATGAGAAGAAAACGGAAAAATGCGTATATAAAAAAAACTAAGGAAAAAATAAAAAATCGGGCTTTGTTACTCGATTGGTATGGTCTTTACGCATCGAATGATATGCGTTTCAATGTTGTAGCTTGGAAACCCTAGGAGGAGATAGATTTCTACAGTACCCCCTTTTTTGTCCTTTTTCTATGAATTTCACGTTTTCTATTAATTTTTCCGAAAAAAATATACGAACAAAATGTTCTTGTATTTTCGTTTTACATATATGTATGAAGTTTCAGAATGATCCATTGGTAAATTTGGAAGTTTTTCTGGAGGGCATACCCTCCCTTAAAAGTTTGCAACCATTGCATATAAATAAGAAGTCGCCGGGTTCACCTTTCTACCAGATTTCAGAACCGGAGTTAAAATCAATGGTTAGCATCGATTTTATGTGAATGATGAAACTTGGAAAGTATTTCATGAATAGAACTTTCAATTATTTTAAAATTACTGCACTGGAGGCGAGAGTTGAGGGTTCGAAACCAGTTACTATATTTGAGAAAATTCTTATCGAAATCAGCAAGTGAGGCTGGATGGTTGAGAATCGGCGACACACCAAAATTGACGAAATCAAAGTATTTTTCGACAACAAAGCAAGTCTGAAATTCTGTTAATCGTAAGGAGCAAAATTGACCTGAATTGAAATAATAAATTCAAATCAGGTTCCTGAATTTTTTGCAATGTTGCGCAAAATACCAAAACGTTGACAGGCGCCTGAACGGTAGGGGTGATGGAAATTATTGGCAAATAATTTTGAGTATTGGATTTGATGTATCAGTAATCGATAGAATATATATCTGCCTGCAATTATGCTTGGCTGATTTTTGTCGATGTTGGTTCGACGAAATCTAATCTGTGATTTTAATTCCCCAAATCGGTAATTTGATATATTCTCTTGATTTTTTCGGACTGACGAGATTGATGACCGAGGAAATGATATCAGTTATAAAATAACTATTTCTCCATCTTTCTTCATATTAAATTCCTAGTCAATTTACGATCTTACTCTCACTGCTATTAGCCTGTAAGTGAACAGTATCATTTTGATCCAAGCTTAACTATTGCATCATGTGTGCGATTTATTTGTAGAACTTTAATTGAATTACGAATAGGAATTAATTTCGATTACAAATGAGAGTTCATGCACACAACAGCAGAAATATTCGCCGAGAATGTCGGATATTTGATCACTGTTAGAATTCAGTAAGCAAATACAGTCTATCTCTCGTCACGACAGATCGTTCGACTGTTCAGCAAAATATCAACGCCATTTAATTGTTTCCAGTAAACAAAATAGCTTGTAAGCTATTTTTTTACTCAGGTAGTGGCCCATATCATATGTATTATTATATTATTTGTTTGCTTTCAAATCCAGAGTGCGTAGGCTCTTATACATTTTACTCGCGGATTCGAGTAGCACCGTTAGCTCCACGATAAATAATAAGTTTAAATAGTGTAGCACAGATGCAGGTTTGTAAGGTACAGTTGGTGGCGCTGCTGCTGCTGCTGAGCTGCGGCATGTACAGTCACGGTAGCAAGATCCTCGTCATCGCGCCGCTTGCAGGCAAGAGCCACTGGCAATTTTTTGGCGAGATCATCAAGACCCTCGCCGACCATGGACACCAAGTGAGTTAGGATCATAAGTATTAGGATCATAAGTATTACCAGCGTAAGCATGACGTTGACACTAAACATGTGCATTGTACAAAGCTAACTCCCAGGAGAACAGCATATCAGAAACCTATTTGAATTCACAGAGGTACACAAACTTCGTAAAAATTATAGTACAATCTATCTTAAAATAATATCTATATATCTGACTTCACATTCAGTCGGGTCTCAGGCCGTGACCATAAAGTTCCAACCAACTTATTAATGAACTGATATGGCAAGAAATTTTTTCTGTAATGCTGACTTAATAGGAATACGTGTAAGTAATTTTTTTTAAGAATGACCAACTCTTTCAAATGCATACAAAGCTTTCACTTATGAAGCGTCGTGTTGTAAGCGATTGCCGAGGAAACTCATCAAGAGCTTTTTTCAACAAGAACGCAAAATCCTGGAACAAAATAACACTACTATAAAACAGTAAAAACGGTAACGTAATGGGAATATATTCATATGTGAGGGGCTTGATTGCTAACAATGGTCATTAGTTCTAGAGCGAAGTAACTTACGCGTAGGAACTATAGTACGGAATACTATGCACACGTGGGCACTATAACAGAAATTCCATGACATGGCCCAAGGTCGTCTCTGAATGTGATAATATAATAATAAATAATAATAATAGCGGTTTCAGCGTTTAGTAGGCCGTAGGCCTGTCGCCGATTCTTAACATCACAGAACATTCACAGAGTTTTGCGGTCTCGAACTCGCAACGCACTGCTACAATTCTGCTGTGCTTAACTGCCCGGCCTCCTTGCCGATTCTGACCAGAAACTGGTGTACAGAGCTGATACTGTTATTCATTTTTCATTCATATTCATACTGGAATAAAAATATCCGCTGCTGTCTGCCCAATCTAGATGAATACATGGTCATGATGTCGCGATTACTAATTCCGAACATGAGAGAGGTCGGGTAAATTATCGTGCTTTCCTGCATCTGGTAAAAACGATTTGTAATGAACTTGCAAAAATTCTGTTTCATTCAATAGGTAACTAGGTAAACAAAAAATTTAATTTACACAAGAAGACTTTATCACGGACTCCTGCTGGTGCAGGATGTCATCGTTCATGAATTCCCAAAGCCTAGAGACTAACGTGTGCTCAAGAACTAACTTGATGCCAGCAACCTCAATAAATTACTTCACACACGTATCATGAATAACCTAACCTATGGCTACTTTAATCATAATAAATATAAACAGATTATCATGACGATGACAAGTGGAATTTTTTATTTTTTAGCTTACCAATATCGGCCGTTCTCTTCTCCCAAACAACAAAAATAAAGATCGACTGGCGAGTAAGCTAAGCTCATAAATGGGTGCATGACATGAACTCGAGGTACAAACGCCTGGAACGCGTCTATCCTTAACACCAATACTTCACATCTGAAATTAAATTCACAACCTTTCATGGATGAGTTCAACTTCCATTTTTCTCTAAAAATTAATATGTACTGAAACTGTGAATTTCTCAGGTAACGTCGCTGACATCGATGCCGATGATAAGGCACAACAACGTCACCGAAATAGACATCGAGTTTGACATGAGCCCTCTCATCCCGAACACATTCGAGAATCGCGGTTGGTGGGTGGGCATTAGCATGATGAATAAGATGCCCGGAATGTGTGCAGAAGCGCTGTCGATTAAAAAAGTGCACGATATTAAAATCGAAGAATACGACCTGGTATTCATCGGCAGCTTTGTCAATGACTGCTTCTTTGGGCTTTTGGATGACACAGAGGTAAGCGTGGGTTAGGTCCGGTCTTTAGCAGTGGCGAAAATTTTGAGATCAGAGAGATTAATTTTGCCCCATTTCATATGTGATATCCTAGGATTCGGACTGAATATTTTTAATCGGAAAGCCACGCAGTAACTGTGATATTCTTCTTATTCTAGTCTATGAACATAAAATTTACTAAAATTTCATGAAAATTGGTTAATAAGCAACTGCTACCAATGAATGGTCTTTGTTATAGTTGTCATCTAGTTTAGCCTTCGACCTTGGGCTTGGATATAAGTCTAGATCATGCTTGTATTGATGTTTCGATATCTGAGTTTAAAACAGCCACCCCTCAGGATAAAACAGCCACCCCTCAACAAAAAACTGAATGAAGTGATTGTATTTCATGCAGCTTGAAATTGTTCGTGCAGCTTGATATTCCACAGTACTATTGCAACAGCCAGTATATTCTTTGTTGACGACTTTAATTTTGGTTCAGCTGACATGTCTAGACGTGAAGGCTGATAGAGCACATAAAGTGATGACGGCACTGATCATATCATGGATTTACGCTTTCACTTCAGCTTGATTCGTGCTGAGATTATTTTGTCATTTAAACAAAATTCAATAAATAAATAACATGAATCAATTTGGCTTGAATATCAGTGATGCGCGACCAGTGCTAGAACGGACGATGAAAATTAGTGTCGTTTGGGATAAGATTGCTATTTTTGTGGTTTATGCCTATTTTTTTGTAGGTCCATTGGCAATTGGGGGTTTAT
>NW_025941509.1:0-1558 GCF_000764305.2 Hyalella azteca
GTAAGTCGCGAAAAAAATCGGTTTTCCGATGCCGACCGCCAAAAATGGATTTCAGATTCGTAATCTACACCCAAAAAAACATATAATTAAAAAAAAAACACCCTTTTTTTTGGATGTAGTTAATCTGCAATAATACCAGAATTTTTATAGCAGAACCTACAAATTAACTAGTATCCATTGAAATATTGGCCTTTTTTGTTCTCGAATTTTGCCGATTTTAGGCAACCTGAATTATGTACCACTACCTCCTGCAGAAATACATTTTGTGGTGCGCATATGTACCAATATGTAGTCAACGTGTTAAGAAAATTTTAATTTTTGCACACAGCTTGGAAGGAGCTATGTATGTCTTAATTCCAAGCTGTGTCAGAATTAGTTTTTATGTGTTTAAAACATCTCTTAAATTAATCATCTATTAATTTATTTACCACTTGAAATCAGCAAATACAAGTATACTTGAAGGATTCCTAATATATTCACAGACGTATTTAAAAGTCTCAATTTCTCAAACCATAATATTATTTCTATAGAAACACTTTATCACTATTTGGTAGAGCAAGGTCAACTATCAAATTTGACATTTTTTCGATGTTCTTGCTGGATGATGCGCACTGTCTCACTTTGGATCTCAACATTTTCCCACCAGATGGCCCAGACCTAGTGTTTTGGCAATAGTATGGTGCGCAATAGTATGACGTCACTATTTCAACCATCAATGAATGCATGGAACTAAGAAAAAGTTTTATATAAAGGAAAAAGTTGAGAAGCGTTGGAATTACCCACGATGTCAGAATATATCGCTTTTTCCCTACTGTAATGACTGCCTCATTTTGGGCAGAAAATTTTACTCACAAAATGCCTTCTGGAATGGAACCTCTTTGTTACTCCAAAGTTTGTACTTCTGGACTAGTTGGGAAAAATCATAATTTTTTTTCTGAAATATTGCATCTCTGATGTATAATTTCAGTAGGTACCGTAAAATGGGGTAACTTAGACCACTTTTTTATAAATGATGCCATTTTTTTACTAGCTAAATTAAACTTGAATTGAAACGTGCAAAATACAGCAATCCCTTGATTAACGCGGTTAATAAATCCCTGAGTTTTATCGTGTTAAGCAAAACCGCGCTAATCAAACTTAAGAATATATGGGAATAATTATAATGAATCCTCAAAAATAGCAAAGTTACATAATAATTTTTTTTCCACTAAAATTCATCATATTTTTTTTCTAAATAATAGGGGAAATAAATAAAAGAAATGCGAATGAATCCTCCAAAGCAAAGCATGTAGGTATTTTTGTTTGATTGAAAAAATTGCAGTCCAGAATTTGCAAAGATGTCATTTCATAAAATTTTCAACTCTCCTGCCAAAATTTTGTGCATAACATCATGATATTGAGTCAATCCAAAACATTTTGTTGAAGATTGCATATTTGCAGTCGGACTTTATTATCATGTGTTAAGTTGCCACTAAAGTAAACACAAATGTATTGTTGAATTTGATGTTTCTAGGGCCATTGTCAGGAAGATGGGCCAGGTGCACAGGAATTTATTTTG
>NW_025941510.1:0-377 GCF_000764305.2 Hyalella azteca
ATTGTCATTTAACCCGTAACCAAATAATTAATTAATCTGATGACCTTTAAATTAAATTACCTAGAGATCAATGTATTAATAATATGGAGGCATATTATTAATACATATTATTAGAAATTTCCATTGGGCGAGTGCAAGGTGTAGGGGAAACGTATTCGTATAGATTGGGGATCAATTCGAAAGCCGAAAGGATAGAAATTTTCTCATCAATTGTTATGGTTAGTTTACTGCTTCGTTTCATGTTTGTTTTGCTGCTACCATTAGCTCTATTTATATGCTTCCAAAACTGTCAACGGAACAATTGTATCAGCTATTTGCATATACTGGCAGCTGCACTGGCTTGTGCGTCCTGTCTTACCATTTACTGGCAGCTGCAC
>NW_025941511.1:0-326 GCF_000764305.2 Hyalella azteca
TTCTGCTCTATCGCTGCTCTGTCGCGTCTCTACGCCGGCTCTGCAGCCGGCGACGGCCTGCTCTATTCCCTGCCCTAAATTTTAACTGGGTAGCGTCCGCTACATGTAGCGCGCTACTGCCCACCTCTGCACGGCATCAGCCCAGTTAAATAAACTGTCAATATCATCTTGTAATTGCGCTTTATTTGACGTATCCTTCACTGTATTATAAACTTTTGTGTCGTCGGCATACATGGAGCACACGCTGGACACTGCTTCTGGCAACTCGTTTATAAAAGCAACGAACAAAATAGGCCCAAGAACGCTTCCTTGTGGCACGCCACTGC
>NW_025941512.1:0-10137 GCF_000764305.2 Hyalella azteca
CGAGCAGATAAATGTATTGCTATCAATTTTAATAGATATTTTTATATATATAAGCAACAAAATGTATTGCTATCAATATTAATAAATATTTTATAAACACACGAGCAGCAATATGTATTGCTATTGATATTAATGTAAATTTTATAAACGCACTAGCACCAAAATTAGTTGCTAAATACGACAAATAACTGACAACATATAAACACACGCCATGCGTATACCCCTGCTGTGCCATTTGCTGCGCGGCTCACGATTCTACTGAAGACAACAGAGACAAGCTTCGCACGACAGCCAGAGATGCATGCCCGAGGCTCCGGAAGGTATGATGTTCACTGTCTGGAAACAAAATATTCATATCTAATGCTTTATTCAAATATTCATATTAAATATTAATATTAAATGACTATATATTATTGAATATTCATATTATTATCAAATTGTCATATTAAATGACACTCATTCATGCATGTGACTAGTGTTACGTTTGCTAGTCGTATGTCTAAGTCCAGGCTAGCTATAAGGATGAAGATGAGCAGAGACGAGACCATAGGTTTAGGGAACTGTATTTGGTGGAATCTGGTATACAACTGAATTATTAGAAGGCTTGCTGGCCTTACATGACCTACTATTGACAGCATAGTAGTTCTACTCTAATTTGTTCAGTACGTAAACACGTAACAACTAGCGATCGATGCAAGAATCGATTGATATTACAATGAAAATAAGACTATATAACCACATAATGACCTTTATTA
Organism: Hyalella azteca; assembly: GCF_000764305.2. Classification (NCBI taxonomy): domain Eukaryota; kingdom Metazoa; phylum Arthropoda; class Malacostraca; order Amphipoda; family Hyalellidae; genus Hyalella; species Hyalella azteca. The sequence goes on from NW_025941512.1 coordinate 756, forward strand.
TCGACATGCATGCAAGCACCTGAATAGTTTAGCAAGTACATCATGTAGTTTAATATTCCTCATATCGAAATAATCTATAATTCGAGTTGAAGTTATTGCTCACTCACCGGGGTTGCGGCGCTGACGGTGTGTGCGAGCAGCGGTGACAGTGCCATAGACAACACAGTGTGCTGCACCCATGTAATAGGCTTAAATTTGATTATTTTAATTTAAATTATTATAAAAATTGCAGATTATATAATTCAGATACATGCATTTGGAAGATTTAAAGTTCACTAATTCGTCAGGAAATACTAGGTATTTGAAAACTCTACTGCACTGTCCCAAGTTTTTCACGCAAGTAAGAAAGCATATTCAGAGAATGGAAAAAATTGTACTATTTTCGATCAGGCACGAAACAAAGGTTTCGTGATTGTACGACACAGCACAACAATAAAAAAAAATTTCAAGTGTAATTACAGGATATATATCGGGATAAAATATAATGCTATTCAGGGGCAATAAATTACATACATACTAAAGATTAAAAATGCACTAAATTTTTAAAAAAAAATCGAGTTGTTGATATCAATAAATTTTCCAAGAACACGATAAAAAAGACAAAATGAATTTATTCATACTAGATATGCAAAATGGAATATTCAATCGTTGTGCTACGATCAATAACATTTTAATTAAAAATAAATACACCCCAATAAAAATCACAAGTCAGCGTAAGTGTACATGTTCTTTAGCTTACCGTGAGCACCGCGTGGCAGGCTAGAGGAGGCGGGATTGACTTCATCTTGACAGTCTTTTGCTGTTTGAAGACCGCTACTGCAAGAGAAAAAATATATAACTCAGTATACTCACTGCAGTGAGTGATGGAGAGCGCCTTTTCTCGGCGATGAAAACTTGAGGTCACGGACGGAAAGACGGACGGACAGACTGACGGACGGACGGACGGACAGACGGACATGGCGAGCACAATAGTGCATTTTTGCATAAATGAGAAAATGAAAAAGAGACAAATATAAAATAACATTTGCATTTAGTTTGTGCCTGAGTTCTGACGCTCTGTGACCAAATCATCGTGCGTTCCATTTTATGCAGGGGAATGAATATTTAAACGCGTGAGGTTCAATTCCTAATATTTAGAAGCTTCTCATCTTTAATAAATATTAATTGAAACCTGCCTATAGTTGTTCAGATAAAATTATTGATGGAACTTATTACTATGGCGCATAATTAATAATGGGCAGGTTGGCCCAGTGGTTAAAGTTCAGAGTACCAAGATTGGCGCAGAGAGGCGCGGGTTCGATCCCAGCTCTGTGCGCCAGTTTCTGGTCAGAATCGGCGAGGAGGCCGGGCGGTTAAGCAAAGCAGAATTGGAGCAGTGAGTTGCGAGTTCGAGACCGCAAAATGCTGTGAATGTTCTGCGATGTTAAGAATCGGCGACAGGCCTATGGCCTAATAAACGCTGAAACCGCTATTATAATTCAAACTATGGCTCACCTCAAAATTACACATTGAAAATTTATCAACCTGTTAGTATATAGAGGCTCTTGGAATGCTGGATGTGTATCCAATGTATAAATCGTATCCCAATATTATGCAAATACGATATTTTAAATTACGTGGCTTAGTCACCACCCGCAACGGAGCGGGAGTTGGAGTCAAATATTTCGGAGTAATTTTAAAATCGCCATTTATATTTTACTTGATTATAAACTTTCTTCTTCCGTCCAAGTTTATTGACGGGAGCTAAATAAGGATTCAATTTTGAGGGGAATTTAAGAGGTTCTCTTTAATTTATTATAATTAATTAATTTAATAATTATTAATCATAATATATTATAATTAGTCTGAGCAGGGTTGCCTAGTGTTTAAAGTTCAGAGTACCAAGATTGGCGCATCCGTTTTACGTTAGTATAGAAATAACATTTTCTTCGCGATGATGAAGCAAGAATCATCCATCATCCAACTACTATCAATTCATTGAACCGATGATATTATAATGTCGTTCACCTGCATCAGTCACACATGTTATGAGCTCTAACGAGCATTACTATGAAGCTGCAATTTTAAAATTGGTTGCGTTCACGATCACTGCCAAATTCACCAACTTAAAAAAAAAATAAAATTATGCGCCATAGTAATAAGTTCCATCAATAATTTTATTTGAACAACTATAGGCAGGTTTCAATTAATATTTATTATAGATGAGAAGCTTCTAAATATTAGGAATTGAACGTCACGCGTTTAAATATTCATACCCCTGAATGAAATGGAACGCACGATGATTTGGACAGAGAGAGTCAGAACTCAGGCACAAATTAAACGCAAATGTTATTTTATAATTTCGATATATCTTCAGGAACCGCTTTTATTACGTGATTTATGAGAGTATCTGAAATATGAGAACTGTGCATGAAATTTCATCTGAATATTTGTATAGTTTATCAGAAGTTGTTATTTCAAATATATTAGTTTTATTAAAGATTAAGAACAACTTTTCTTAATAACTGTCAGGTTAACTCAGCGATGACCAGGAATCGCGTTATTCCCATTCCTGTTAATATGAATTAGAATTATGAAGAAAGATCAAAAACAATTTTTTCAAACACACATTTTACATATTACGTGCAATAAAATTTCCATTTGACTCCCGTATCAAAGATCTGAAATTTTTGAACTGATCTTCACATTGAATATTTTTGAGCTAAATGAAGTATTATAGCACTATTGTCATGAGTTAGTTGAGCACACATCCCGGTTATGAAGGTTTTGGGAAAAGCTGAGTGGCATATAAATTGTAGTGAAATATAAATTTTAGTGATGTATACATTTTAATGACATAAATTTTAGTGTTAAAAATTTTAGTGACACAAATTTTAGTGACATGTCAATTTTAGTGACATAAAACTTTTAGTGACATAAATTTTAGTGATGTATAAATTTTAGTGATGTATAAATTTTAGTGGCATATAAATTTTAGTGGCATATAAATTTTAGTGACATATAAATTTTAGTGACATAAAACTTTTAGTGACATAAATTTTAGTGATGTATAAATTTTAGTGGCATATAAATTTTAGTGACATAAAACTTTTAGTGACATAAATTTTAGTGATGTATAAATTTTAGTGGCATATAAATTTAAGTGACATACACCAGTATATCGAGGAGAAGTATAACGTGGTATTGGGATCGAATGCCTAAGTGTTTTTCAAAACTGAATCGTTTTATGAAGACACTTGCAGCTTCGTAACGTGTTAAATAAGATTTAAAAATCTCATTTAAAAAAATGTCTACTCGAAACCTCATCTTCGAATTTCTGAAAAAGAATAAATGTTCTATTCATAAAACTAAAAAAGATAACAAAAATGATTTCTAAACATTACTCCCTTGAACAAATTTTTTTTTATATTTCACGTGAACTTATACTTACAAATGTCGGTTTGATAATATATTCGTTTTTGCAACAAGTGTGTCTCAAAATAGAATCCACATCTGTGCACTTTAGAAATTTTTTTGAATATTCAGACAGCTTCGATCATTTTTTTATTCAAATGCTGCCTGTTATTAAGACTGAATATGTTTGAATTTACAACATGTGTGTCCACATCTGCGCTTGTTGCTAAGACTGAAATGGTATAAGAAAGATTATTGAAGGGATAAAAAATGTCGTAATAAATAATAATATAATTCATCGAATAAGGAGGCGGACAATTTCCCTTGAATCAGATGGTTTCTAATGATCTATTATTGTCGCATTTTTACAAACATGATATTACGTTTGAGTGGACATCACTGCAGTGAACACGCCTGTGTTTGTGACGATGTTTGAGTGGACATCACTGCAGTGAACACGCCTGTGTTTGTGACGATGTTTGAGTGGACATCACTGCAGTGAACACGCCTGTGTTTGTGACGATGTTTGAGTGGANCTGTAGTCAATTGACCTATCTCACCACACGAACTTTAAACCAACACTGCTTCAGCACACAAGCTGCTACTCCACATAGTTAACGGTCAATACGTTCTTCTTCAATGCTTTATAACCCATACCATCACTTATCCCCTCCACAGCAGCAGGCTCACAGGAGCTGTAGTGATGAATACCTCTTTCAGCGCCTCCTTCAGCTGCTGAACATTTACCCGATGTCATGTCATGCAATGTATCATCATGCTAACTAATAACTCTTGTCCGCCGATACTCCGCTATTAGGAATAGACAGCTCCGTGCAATAATGCCAGTTAAGTTTTTACCGCATTTTCTCATTGATGAAAAAAGCGCTATTGTGCTCGTCATGTCCGTCCGTCTGTGACTCCACTGATGTCCGTCCGTGACTTCACTTGACAGAGAAAATGCGCTCTCTGTCTCTCACTTCAGTGAGTACTGATCTATTTTTTTAATTCAAGGTACAATTTTCGTTTCGTTTCTGAAGTGATATTTTCTTTGTTGTTGTAATTCAATCTGATGCTAAACTTGTATAGTGACAAAAATTGAAACCTCAAAATTTTAAATTCTGCAAAATTTTACAAATAACGGACACCAACATAGATTTTTGAAAATTTAGCAATTATTCTAAACATTTCTGGGATCGATATATATTATTATGAATATATTATTTCATTATGATTGACATTAATTTATGATGCTATTAAATCCCCAAGTTGTTATATACTCAAACACGTTTGTTTCAGAGACAGCGGATTTCTTCCTGTATTGCCATGAACATTGAGAACAATCATTGATTGTTCTGTATGACGCTCTGTGTGACTTGTTCGGTGTGACTTGCTCTGTATAACTTACTCTGTGTAACTTGCTCTATGTAACTTGCTCTGTGTAACTTACTTTGTGTAACTTGCTCCATGAAACTTGCTCTGTTTTACTTGCTCTATGTAACTTGCTCTGTGTGACTTTCTTTGTGTAAGTTGCTCCATGAAACTTGCTCTGTGTAACTTGTTCTGTGTGACTTTCTTTGTGTAAGTTGCTCCGGAAAACTTGCTGTGTGACTTGCCGTGACTCTGTTAAAAAACCGTTGCGTAATCGTCAGATGTAGCATATTTATTCCTGGAAGCGCATCGGCAGGGTGCTGTAATAAGTTAACATAATTTTCATCGCTAATTTAACAGGAAACTTTTTAGAAGATGCACTCATTTATCTTTTTTAATGATTAGGCAAATATTTATTATCTGCTTTTACCAACCAAACTTGACAGCGCAACCAAGTTATGATAACATTTTAGAAAGCTGTACTGTCAATATTATATTTCATATTAGTTAACTGTGCAATGAAGGCTTAGATTCTTAACGTACAACCACAGAAACGAATACTGCGTTTGTGAGAGCGAAACGAGTTCACTTGTAATTTCTCATCTGCTAGCATTAAACCCAAAAAATTTACCTCGAACAGCAGCACATAAGCAAACTATTCTCGCAAATTTTTTCATAATTATGGAGGCTCAATTTTTTGGCTCTGCATATGTTCAGGTCATATGATATATTTACGTGAAATCAATCCAATTATTCTATGAAAAAAAAAATTTGTGGGTACTAGGTAGTTCCTTAGGCNTATTTACGTGTATCATGTACTTATTTCTGCCAAAATTTCAGTATTCAATGCTTCCTATAACTTGAAAATATTTACGTGTATCATGTACTTATTTCTGCCAAAATTTCAGTATTCAATGCTTCCTATAACTTGAAAATGAATGATGTCACATTCGAAACGTCGTTAATAAATTAAATTACTTCCTTGAAAAAAAAGTAGCCCCATCAAACGGGGCTACTCGGGACACTTGAAATGAAACCTAATTTTAAAACATTTGAAGCATGCAGACTGCAGAGTGTACTCATCCATTACTAACAGTACTCTGAAGTCCTCCTCTTTCATGGTAGATGATGTAGAGGTAGAATAAATGACATTTTCTGTGATTTTTACTTGTTTTTCCTTTATTGATATGATATTACCATATACCGGTACATTAATTACCGTATTATGGATGTGACATTACCGTATCCATGAACATGCCATTGAGCATTTACAACTACCTTGTCCACTGCAAGCTTCATATCAGCAGCCTTATAGCATTTTTCCTGGATCTGTAAGCTTACAGGACAGCTTGTAATTTCCCACCATTTTAATTGGGTTGAGTGAATTTACTATAAAAAAAGATTGTGAAAAACATACCTGAAACAGAAGGGAATGTTTTAGTGACAACCATCATATGTTTTGGAGAAATAAATCATAGTTTAGGTCAATTACTTTTCATTCTATGATGCCTGGTGCACAATTGTATATATGACATTCTATGCACAATTTTGTGATGACCGATGATGCACTAATTTTTCGATAAGTGAATTTTTTTTTGCTGAGCAAGGTAAATGTAATAAATATTCTTTGTTTTTAATCAATTTTTTTCTTAACTGGAGCCTTTGCTAACTGAGGTTCTACTGTAAATGCATTTTTGGGGGTGTCCCGAGTAGCCCTGCCCTGCGGAAATGACCGCCATTTTTTTTTGGAATGAGATCGGCAAAATCTGTGAATTACGTTTTCAAGCCAACACCTGGGTGCAACTTTTATGTAAGTAAAAGTTTTTAATACGGTGAACATTTTTTTTACTAGGTACAGACCTTAGCAGAAGTAACTTTTCAAAATATTGTTTTTCACCATTTTTATCAGGAATTTTTCAAAGCTAGTAAATGTAGTATTTTTAAACTTCCTTTATACCACATAGATAGGAAAAATGTTGACGTTTACGCCACTATATTTAGTTTTGCAATATTCCAATTAGTTTTGCTACTGAAACAGTTTTACGCTGTGTCGGAGGACTCCCAAGTTACCCCGCCCGTCCCGAGTTACCCCGCCCATCCCGAGTAGCCCCGATTGACGGTACACCTAATTACCTATCAGTACGATAAGTAATCTGGCACAATATACACTGCTGATAAACCAATGAAATGTATTTCATTGTCCAGTTTTCTGTTTAAATAGTCCTGAGAATGACTGCTGCATCCAATTTTCAAGCAAAAACTTCAAAAAGAGACAAGTGCAGTAGATTGAACATGCAGGCAAAAGCTAGACCATGCTACAAATATGAAGGCCAATCCCACAATGCATCTTGTGATTTGGTGCTGTGATGTCATCCTTTCAAGCCCGCTTGAAGTTAAGGTTGTACCGTAATACCATGGTAAATTATTGACAACGCAGCAATTTCTGGTTTTGTGCTGAAAGTTGATTTTGATTCTTTCAGATTTTCCTGTGAATGTTTGATTTATTTACTTTGCATTATGTATGTAAAATCTATGATAATTGATGGCTTCAAAAGCTATGGCCACCGAACAGAAATAAATGGATTTGATCCTTTATTTAATGCCATCACTGGGCTGAATGGTTCTGGAAAATCCAACATTTTGGATGCAATATGTTTTCTACTTGGGATCACCAATCTTTCTCAGGTAAGCATTGGCTTATCACATTCTTACTGATTATTTGCCTGTTAAATTTCTAAAAGCAGAAATGATGAATTTGTCACATGGGTCAAAATATTAGATACTATGTAATGTTGGAGGAAATTAAAGGAAATGATTGATATATTACTGTGTTAGCAAGTTACTGATATCACCAATTTCTTGGTTTCTGAACTATAACTTATTTCCAAATAATCTTCATCAATTCTAGATCTGGTACGTGTCATGGATGTAATTTTGGCCATGTTCTTGGAAGCTGATGTGTTGATCTGACTGATTTCTTGCTTACTAAGTTGTTTAATTCAGGGTTGGCAATGATTAAATCAAAATGATTAAATCATGTTATTAAATCACTTGAATTTTTTATAAAAAAAAGCATGATTTTTTTATTTTTTGATATTTTTGATTTTTTTTATTTTTTTCATATATTTAAATATATTGAGTGGCAGTCTTTAATTTATATTGAGGTGTTGTTATTCATGGTTCAGTATAAATGTACTATGAATGGCAAATTGGTACCTATATAAACTTGTTGCCTTTAGTGTGTATTAGGTTCCAATAAATTGAATGTTTTTGGTACAGAGGCATCAAGTGTGCAATACATTGTATGTAGCTAGCAGATTAGCTAATTCTAATAAGGCTATAAGTAGTCTTCAACTATTTGACTATTTGTTATATATTGATTACAATATACAATTTAAATGTGTTAGCTAGCTTATACAGGGTGGGGCAGAACTGATTGAACAGTTTTGAGGCNGAGTGGACATCACTGCAGTGAACACACCTGTGTTTGTGATGATGTTTGAGTGGACATCACTGCAGTGAACACACCTGTGTTTGTGATGATGTTTGAGTGGACATCACTGCAGTTAACACACCTGTGTTTGTGATGATGTTTGAGTGGACATCACTGCAGTTAACACACCTGTGTTTGTGATGATGTTTGAGTGGACATCACTGCAGTGAACACACCTGTGTTTGTGATGATGTTTGAGTGGACATCACTGCAGTGAACACACCTGTGTTTGTGATGATGTTTGAGTGGACATCACTGCAGTTAACACACCTGTGTTTGTGATGATGTTTGAGTGGACATCACTGCAGTGAACACACCTGTGTTTGTGATGATGTTTGAGTGGACATCACTGCAGTGAACACACCTGTGTTTGTGATGATGTTTGAGTGGACATCACTGCAGTTAACACACCTGTGTTTGTGATGATGTTTGAGTGGACATCACTGCAGTGAACACACCTGTGTTTGTGATGATGTTTGAGTGGACATCACTGCAGTGAACACGCCTGTGTTTGTGATGATGTTTGAGCGGTCATCATCCGTCATTGCAGTGAACAGTTTGCGGTTTTATGATGAACGCTATTCATACGATGCAATTACAGAACATGTCGCGTTCATTTGAATGGGAAATGAACGAGTATCGTAATTCATATTTTTTTTCAATTAAGGGTTTGTTTAAACAAAAACTATAAATAAGATATGAAGATCAGTCGAGTTTTTTTTTTGCGCCCATGCTATTCCGGCATTATTTTTTAATTCAGAATCTTACAATCATAATTAATTCATTATTCATTCATTATTTCTTCCTCTAGAGTTCTAGATTATTTATGGAATTTGCTTTTATTTTTTTTAAGCAAGACTGATATATGAAATGAGATCAATATTTTGCTCGCTTACATTATTCGCATTGGTATTTAATTTAAATAATTATTTGGTATTTAATTTAATTCGCATAGGTATTTTTCATGCTATTAATGTTAATTAAAGTGCCACCTCAATTTGTCGCATGCATGCGGTGACGTGTTTCTTATTAACCCAAACAGAATAGTAACTTGGGGATACATTTGGCTTAAGAAAATTAAAATTTTAGCTAAAGTCTAAAAATTATTGATATCGTCTCCACCATCTT
>NW_025941513.1:0-632 GCF_000764305.2 Hyalella azteca
TCAATCCTTCTCTCCCTTTCCTCCACTCCTGTTCCAAAACTTTTGTTTTCTAAGTATTTCACAAAGTTTAATCTTCGCATTCCTTAATCGCTTTTTTCCAAATCTTCTCTCCCTTTGTCAATCCTTCTCTCCCTTTCCTCCACTCCTGTTCCTCCATTTTCTGCAACCCTTGACTCCATTTCCTCCGATCTTTCCCTACCTTTCCCTACCTATCCTCTAACCCTTCCCTCCTTTTCCTCCAATCCTTTGATACCTTTCCTCCAATTCTTGTCTCACTTCCATCCCAATCCTTCAATCCTGACCTCCCTTTCTTCCCAATCATCCACTTTCTCCAATCTTCCCCTCTCTTTCATCCAATCCTTACCTCTTTTTCGTCCAATCCTTTCCTCCGATCCTTACCGTCCTTTCTTCCAATCTTTTCCTCCCTTTCTCAACCTGCAATGTTTCAATTTGCTATCTCAACCTGCCCCACGTTCCAGATCTGGGCTTGAGACCTCAACCCCACACATCAGCGCGTAGACGCACATCTATAAGCGTGTCAAGCTCGAGGAGGCTTTGAAACACCCAAGTGCTTCAAAACAGGAGGCCTTTTTCTTCCAGTGCGATGTCCGCGAGGACGCCGCTCGACGGCA
>NW_025941514.1:0-22394 GCF_000764305.2 Hyalella azteca
GCTTGCGAAGTCTATTATAATCTATAGTAATAATCTATAACCTATAGCACATTATGTATATCTCTGACTTGAGTATAAGAATCTCTTTATTTCTCAAAATATTATTTAAATTATATAAAAAAGTGCATGTCAAGTGATCTGTAGCATTAATAACATGACTGTATATGATTGTAATAACATTATTAACATGACTGTACTTGACTGTCCACAAATGTAATTTGCTCACAAACAATAATGTCTGTTTCAGTTATCGTACGAATATCTGGCACTAAACTAGCACTAAAAATGTTTGCTCGTAACGATGACGCTTTCAATGCACGGGAACGAATGATGCAATTCTTAATGAGGCTTCATTCAAAATGGATCAGTTACCGCCATAGAGGCCTCGGTTTGCTCGCTTTTTACCGGGATCACTTATNCCGCGTTTGTTAGTTCTGAAAATCGCCGCTTTAGGGGGAATGGCGCTGCGATCGATTAAAGGAAAACAAATTTCCACTTCGAAAATTAATTTTTTATACTAGTGATAAATACGCCTGGAAACGTGCAACTAATTACTGATTATTGTATTGTCATCGGGAGCTGAGCTTCCCTAAAAGTTTCAGAGCGCTAGCTAGCGGGAAAGTAGGTGAAATATCGATTGCAAGATTTGATCATCACAAACAGACAGACAGACAGACAGACGGACACGAAAGCAAGCTAAGAAAAACGTGGTAAAAATCTGAGTAAGCCAGAAAAAATCCCCCTGTAAATTAGCTGAGAGAAATTTTTCGTTCGTGACGATTTTATTTTGTGCCTGACTGCGGCAGGAGAGGTGGCCGCTTCAAAATCGTTGCTGAAAATGACATAGAGGCTAATAATTTTTTATAACAGAAATATCAAAATTCAAACCACTAATTTAAAAATATTGGAATAAATATATAAATAGGCTAGGCATAAAATTTTTTAATGATGCACTGATTTTATTTTAGTGCTAACAAGCGTTCAAGAAAATATTTAAAAACTGAAGCGCTTCAAACTTTTTTATATTATGGAATTGCCTCTTTCATATTGTCCATTGAGAAAGTAATCACGTCGCTGACGCGATGTCAGAACAATATAAAAATTTTCTTGAAGAATTTCATAGGAATTTCTCTTGGTTAATAAAGATCCTCTCCTCAAAAGCTCGTGATCGTCTTCTAGAATTCAATTAAAAGCAAGTGCTGGTCCCTAAATTGACATGCAAACCACGAATAAAACACACGACATGCCGAGGTGGATTCGAAGGGTTTGAAATTTAAATGGCAAAAACAAACATTTAAAACCTAATACATTAAAGTCTTCAAATTCTATACACACATATAACTTGGATATACTTACACAACAATTCAATGAATATATTTGCATGGTCGATATATATTGGCAATGCGCGTCGCCTTACAATGACTGAAACGGAGACTTGCTAAACGAAATTTTCTATCAGCCTAACGAATGAAAAGTTAAGCCGATGATCGAACGAAATCTGTCCTTAGAGAAACGAATTTAAAAATTTCAAACGGCCTGAACAATAAATGAAAAACTAAGATTACAAATTCAATCGTAAAGTCGAAAATCATTGGTCATCTACATTTCTGGATTTAAAAAAAATATATATATATACATTATTTTTACAGAGAAACTAGTTAGAACTACTTCAAAAATTTACTTTTCGTGTTTGAAAAGAACCTGTATCGTAATTTTAGTCCACGCAATTTCTCGCAACAATAACAGGATGTCAAGTTACATCAAATATTTTTACAACAGACCACCTCGTCGGAAGGCTACAATGCAGAGCGCATTGCAATCGAGGGTCTCGCAACTAACGAACTTGTCAATCAAAGAGACAGTCCAATTTTAGGGAGAGTTTTTTTCTGTTCACCCAATCCGTCTGTGCTTTAAAAAGTCAGTATAGCTTAAGGAGAAAACAAAGTGAGTTTTAGTCAAGATCCTGACATCTAGTGAAAACAATATTAGTTTAATGCGAAAACCGTAAGTCTCGAACCACCTAAAATGGTGGCCACGCGTGCACGGTATCAGCGTGAATTGGCTTATGAAAATATAATATCATATTGACGTCTTCCAAATTTTACGAAAAAAGTATACCAGATCCACAAAACTTTCCATCACCGTTTGTCATCAAAATACTCACTGATCTCCTGAGTACAACCTTAGGGTAGACTTCTCATTCATTCAAGTGCTTTTGCTTCGAAACTTCTCAAATTTCTGTGCAAACACCGAGAAAATTTACGTTTAGTCATTTTAGCAGAATTTTCGAGGACCTGAGAAGATTTTCTCGTTTTCGATATCGCTCATTAATGAACTCACTCATTAACCCACCGCCTTTCCTTAAACTTCCGGGCTATCTACTTAAGAGACGAGCGTCGGGAGGATTTCTGTGGAACTCTTATGCCAATACTGATATGATTTCAATTATCAAATGAAATAGTGATAATGTTAATTATTATTTTTTATTACGATATTAGAATTCAAAATATTTTTTTCACTAATTAAGGAAAAATATAAGTTCATTATTATTTTATAAATAAATTTTATTAAACAGTTTCTTTATTTGACTGGAACTTTAACTAATGAGTGCTTGGATCCTACTTTGTATAGAAATAACTTAACTGTGTTAGTTTGTATTAAAAATGCTACAATATTCTAATTTGTTTTTAAATTAAAAACTGTAAAAATGCATTTTTCTGCTTGGCTGGCTTGTAAAAATGTTCGTTTCGTATACATTGGATTGATCAAATTAAATATTTTCTCATGCACAGCAGGCAAGTGTAATTTTAAACTTATTAAGATTCTGGCAGATGAATACACAGCTAATTGCGATACAAACTTATTTTCTTTAAAGAATAGGTGATTTCCGGCATTAATTTTGTAAAAGCATCCCTTACTTATGACCCTATGTAAATATTTTATATGAATGGAGCAAATAAATATTTTCCTGTAATATTCTTCTAAACAAGAATTTCACGAAGTTTGCAATACTCCGGCGGCTTCTGAAGCCTCTTATCTCTAGTCGAGCTCGTTTACCGTCACCACGGCACATACAAAAAGGACTCCTGAACCAAGGGCTTGCAATTTATGCTAAGGAAACTCCTTGCTAAGGAAACGCCCGTTAAGGCTTCACACAAGAGTTCTAGGTCGTTACTGCCACCGCTTGAGTTAAAGAACAAGTCGCAAACTATTCAGTCATAAGAGCGCAACAGGCGTACAATGCCACAATATTACATCAGAAATGTAAGGATTTCGCGTCGTAAAGGAATGGATGCTATGAAGTGAATTGAGGAGGCATCGTTATTTTAAAGGTTGGTACTCTACAGCATTCTGATGAAGGTATTAATGCTGCTTTTTCATAGGATGAATTAGAATGGCTGGGACTTATCCCTGTGATTTCGATTTCATTTCAGAGCTAACCAATGACATTAATTCATTCGAAATAGTTATAAAAAATCCGTAATAAAGTCGTTTAATTAAACTAGTACATTTTTGGTATTTATTTATAACTGTATAGTCATCGTAAAAATATTCATCCCGGAAAATGATCAATATTTGGACATGTAGCATAATTATAACTATATATTAGAACCTTAGGTGCCAGAAACCAAACTATTTTATGTATGCGTAAAAACTAAATTTTTAAAACAGAAATGGGGAGTTAGAAAAAGGAAAGTAACGCAGAGATATCATACAGTTTTTTTTATTTTTCAAGTCAACATGTAATCCTTGTTTCCAGGAAATGTGCAAGTTTTCAATAATTTCCCTTAGTAGTTTTAGTTAAATCGCGTATCCTTAAATATTTCAAAAAGTGAATGAATAATATTTAGCGATTGAAGTAGGTATTCAAGCTCTGCTGACTCTGCACAATGTACATTTTATTGTCAATTGGCACATAAACTTTTATTCATAATATACAAAAATTTTTTCTCTACGAGCTCAACGGAAACAAATTTTCCTGGTAAAGAATTGAAGTAATTTGATCATAATTAACGAAGCGTCCACGACCATAATTGATTTCTATGAGCTAATCAACGTGGAAAATGAACTAGAGTATTGACTGAACAAGTATATTTATCCGAACTGAAATTACGTCAGAAACCCGTCTAAAATAATCCCGGGTATGTTCCATACTGACACTAAATTATGCCTGTAGGCTGTACAGAGAAAAGATTTAATGAAAAGGGCTAAAAAATTTCATTTGGTTACATGTATAGTAAGTTCTGATTTACTAGGCAAGATTGCATTAGAACTTCAAATTAAATTACCGGAAATTGTTTTGTGGCGTTGAAATTTTTTTTCATTAGAACATTCATATACCATCCAACACTTCTATGATACCCAATTGGCAAAATTAGTTCCTACTGTGGTTGTGCCATCCAAGGCCATCAATGCGACGATCGCGCACACAGAACAGTTAATGGGCTAAATTGTTCAAATGACGCACACTTTCTGCGCGTAGCACTGATACTGATTTTTACCAGGTCAAACTGAGTCAAAGTGACCCACCTAAGGGCAAAAAACTGCATCAATATTTGGGCAATCTCACTCTTTTTAGCGCATTTTCTCATTTATGCCAAAAGGCGCTATTGTGCTCGCAATGTCCGTCCGTCCGTCTGTCTGTCTGTCCGTGACTTCTCGTATTCGTCGACGAGAAAATGCGCTCTCTGTCACTCATTGCAGTAAGTACTGAGTTATATTTTTTTCTGAGTGTAGATCTCTCTTTGGATGGACCCACAGGTCTGGCTAGGTCAGCTCGCCTTCATGTTGCACTGTTCGTCAGGCTGATGCTCATCGCAATGACCGTGCAATTCATTTAATTAAAACAACAAGAAGAAAATTGAACAAGCGTATAAATGAGCGTGGAACCAGGATCAAATGTTCTGTGCTGCGTAATAAATTGTTGAAGGCTTGATTTACGAGAAGCGAGTAGTAAAATGAGTGCATGGTAAGACGTCTGGTGCTCTCCTGCTCGAGAGCCATACTTTCCAAAATGGCTTAAGTACACTTATAGCGTCTTATTTCTCGTTTGTTAATGGTGGGTTAAGATTGAAAACTGTTCAGAGATTGGCTGACAGGCTTACCTACTCTCAACTATGTTTTTAGTATCACCACGATAAAATAGTGAAGGGTCTGTAAGAGACTGAATTAGCAAGCCTACCTCGTAAAGTGACTATAACATTCAGGATACAAATTGATGGGATCACAGGACCGGAGTTTTATTTCTACATTGCTTTCAATAATGCGGAATAAAAACGAAAGAACAAAGTGATGGTATTGTTAATATTCACGCTGTTTAGTCGGTCTTACTGGTATGGGACATTCATCGATGTACAACCCACACCTTGAATTGATATCTTCTCGTAGTTTGAATTAATTTTTAAAGTGCAGTAGCAAAAGGCATGAAAATAGAGAGTATCAAGGTCAAATTAATCCACACAAAACGCTCTATCATTTATTTGATGATTATTCCAATTAATAAAATCTCGCTCTTCCAAAATCCTATCCATAAGGTAACACATTTTAAGGTTCGACAACAGTTTCAAATATTGCGACGCAAGAGATTTCATCATTTCCACATTTTTCAGTTCTGTCCTTTTATTAAATACTGTTTTCCAGGTTGTAAGGAAGGAACTGAAGGACAGAAATCCAGGTTTTATTAAGAACTGTTTTCCCGGTGAGGTGTAAAAAATCAACAAACGCCAAGCAAAGAGAAGCTTTGAAGTGAGACGCCTGTACTTGACCTGTGAGGCTGGACTGCCTAAAGGGACCCAAAATTAACATATTCAAACGCCTTGAATTTTTTGTATTATGCTGGACTGCCTAAAGGGACCCAAAATTAACATATTCAAACGCCTTGAATTTTTTGTATTATGCTGGACTGCCTAAAGGCTGTCTCTTATACACATCTNAGATTAAACACCGTCAGAAACTCCAGCAGAATTTCACAATTTGGTGAAGAAAAGAGCAATGTGATGCAGAGACGGTAAATATGATGCAGAAATGATAAATGTGATGAATAAATGATCAATATGATCCATGAAGAAGCAACGTGATGAGAAATTAAATGAATAAATTAGCAATAGATGCATCAATGAGATAAGTACTGAAGTAATCATCAATGTGATGAGTTAATGTTCAACGCGATGAATAAATTAGCAATATATTATTATATTATGCATGATGATTTAGCAATGTGATGCAGAAATGAACAATTCGGGAACACAAATTAGTTTGATATTTCTGGCAGCTCCGCTTTTTAGCTCGTTACATTTGGCCTAATTTGTGCTTACGGAGTTGAAGCTCTAAAAAAATTCTGCGGTGGAAACTGGCGAGAGCATCAAAAAATAGTTGCTAGTATTGCTCTTTTATTAATTGTGGAAAAGAATAAGTACTGACTGATGGTACAATAAATATTTTCAACCATACTTGATAAATGACAATTTGGTCAAATTTACTGCGGCACCAATAAATAATGTTATCAATTATATTCCTTTTTATAAATCTTTCTTTTTTAAAGTTTATCAAATTATCGTTCATATTATTTAACTGATAACAGTCACATTGAATATTTTAGTATTTCGAAAAAAGTGCTATGTGCTGACCTCAGGTAAAAGCTGTAATTGAATTACTCACTAAATTTTACTTTACGATTTTAAAAAAATTTTGTGAAATACTTATTTGAATATTTGAAATATTCATCTATTGTTGGAAAAATGAATCAAAGATCAGATTGATTTGAATTACAATCTCACGAGGCTTCATCAAAATTACCTTTACAAAAAAGTTTAAGAACCTTGGCAAATTTCAATTCCCATTTTTCTACTTATGTCGGCCAGGGTCGCTGTCCCCGCATGTTCAGGACGCTCATTCATCCTTTCATGTGGCACATTTTTGCATGCTGAAGCCTTCATTACGCATTTGCTGCGCCATATAGCCAGCCAAATGCCGCCTTTACCGCAGTCAAGTTTGCATTCGCTCGGTGTCTTAACGGGCGAAAGTTTGGAATGACTTTTAATCGCCTTCTTTAGTCATCCCGGTAAGTTTTTGTACTCAGCATTAAGCAAAAATGTCCATTTAGCGTGCAATTTCGTGGCAGTGATACTTTTTTTAATATTGGCGCTATTCTAACGTTAGTCCTTATTTTCTTACCTGATAAGAATTGAAGTCTAATAAAATTTCAGTCCATTCTGTAAGTGAAATGATAATTTTTTATTAATTGGCCGATTGTTAAATTAAACATCCGGTCAAGTTTATTTATACATTATTCTAAACAACTCAATGAAGTTTCGTTCATTATCAAATAAGCTTCTCTCTAAAAGCTTCTAAAATAAGAAAAATATAACTCAGTACTCGCTGCAGTTAGTGACAGTCACGGACGGACAGATGGACGGATGGACATGACGAGCACAATAGTGCATTTTTTCCATAAATGAGAAAATGCGCTAAAAATGGATTTCGATGGAATGAGAACGTATTCCTTCGATGAAATGTAAATCTCCAGGAAAATTCCAATTTATATTACAAATGATTACGAGGCAATAACTTCACATATTGAGAAAATTCAAGTGCAGGAGGCATTTCCAGTAACTCGCACGGTTGGTGTAAAGTTAACAGAGCTTATACATTTGAGTCCAGAGTGATGCAAAAATATCGCCCATTGCACATAAAGTTTACTGAACGAGACAAGCAAACAACAGATATTTACAATAAAATGTTAGCGACACAAGAGTTGCAAGAAAAACTTGGATGTAGCGGGGATTCGACCAATAAGCTCTACTTAGGCCGACCAGTGTGTGATGCCCAAAATTAAGCGTAAATTACATGCAGGAGAAGCTGTGGCTATAGTAATCTGAATAACCTAAGCATTTCTATTCCAAACTGCAGTCGGAAATCCTTCAATGTTACTTTGAAAGGAGAACATAAAGAATACTAGTTACTAGCATGGATATTCTAAACTTGAATTGGATATAGATTCTCCTACCATCTAAAATCAAGAATTCGCTATTGTGTGCAATGGGCAATAGTGTATAATGTATCTTATTATTAAAATTAATTATAACCTACTCGTCGTGATACTCGAAATAATTATGCCCAATGTTGAATAAATGGAAAATGGTTCCTATGATGGTGAGGCACACACTGAGATTTTTAACATGAACCGACGTTTTTGTCACGTGCATGACGTTTTCATTTAGAATTGGATGCCCATAAAAAGTCTCCCAACTGTAGAGAGTAATATGATTTTTGTATTGTTTTAATCCAGTTGAGGGCAGAAAAGTTTTGCAGTACTAGAGTGCGATGCTGGAACGTAGGTCCAACATTAAATTCATGAGGCAATTGAGAGTGGAGTTTTTGACTTGTCCTATTTATATATATCCTCCGAGTAAAAGTTCACGCTGATCATTACCATGTGATCAACGTCCGAATTTGCTGCGTGTAACATTTAAATTGTTCTAAGATTAATAGATAATTGATATTTATTTTTTATTATTACCCACGAATAAAAATTTGATGATACATCTTTCATGGATTTCATGTAACATTTAACTCCTTTAATGCTTATCAACTTTTAAAGTTTTCTTAAACCCTTCGTCTAAAAAGACAGGATTTTGCTTGTTGATGGCCTTGCGAAAGTCGTTAACTGCGAGATGATGGCGAGAAAAGATACGAATAATAGCATCAGCATGCGAAGTGAGGACTTCTATTAAACTATCAGCATGCAAAATTATTAATAATAAATCACTTTAATTAATAATAATGGCACCCCGCGAAATGAGGACTTTTGTTAACAAGAGCTCGGATGGCAAAACAAAGATGATAATCAATGGAGCATTGGCTGGAAAAGAGGAGTTCCATTGACAGGAGCAGACATCAGCATCATCGAACCAATCAAGACAAGCGTTGTAATATTTAATGTTAATATTTCATTATTTAATCAAAACTTAATATTTGTGAACAATTGCTAACAATTCATGTATTGCTATGCATTCAGTCGCCATGACACTAATCCAGCAGCAGACGTCAAGAAGTAGCCCTATCATGCCAGGGAATGTACATTGCACAGCAGCAGAAGTAGCCCTATCATGCCAGGGAATGTACATTGCACAGCAGCAGAAGTAGCCCTATCATGCCAGGGAATGTACATTGCACAGCAGCAGAAGTAGCCCTATCATGCCAGGGAATGTACATTGCACAGCAGCAGAAGTAGCCCTATCATGCCAGGGAATGTACATTGCACAGCAGCAGAAGTAGCCCTATCATGCCAGGGAATGTACATTGCACAGCAGCAGAAGTAGCCCTATCATGCCAGGGAATGTACATTGCACAGCAGCAGAAGTAGCCCTATCATGCCAGGGAATGTACATTGCACAGCAGCAGAAGTAGCCCTATCATGCCAGGGAATGTACATTGCACAGCAGCAGAAGTAGCCCTATCATGCCAGGGAATGTNGATGTAAGGTTTGGGAGGAAAGAGGTAGATGATTCTATGATTCTTCAATGAAGCTACGCGCGGCAAGAGATATGATGTAAGGTTTGGGAGGAAAGAGGTAGATGATTCTATGATTCTTCAATGAAGCTACGCGCGGCAAGAGATATGATGTAAGGTTTGGGAGGAGAGAGGTTGATGATTCTATGATTCTTCAATGAAGCTACGCGCGGCAAGAGATATGATGTAAGGTTTGGGAGGAGAGGTAGGTTGCAAAAGAACATCTCTAAGGTTACAAGATCCTTCATAAGGCCGGCCATTGAGAAGTAAAATATAGAATAAGCAAGCATTCATACTTACTAAAATGAGACATTGTTGTGTGACTTGGCAGCCGAAATGACAAAGCATCGCGTTACAGAAAAAATTAATTTATCTCACGACACAGCAAAATTTGATTTTTCTAATGATCGCAAAAAAAATTCTCTAGTTTCCAGCAATGCATTTCTATGCCGCAATTTTTTATTATGGAAAAGCATCATGTATCAACATTTGGCAGGCTTGCTTCAACGAAACATTCATTATAAATAATCGAAAACCAATAATCGCTTGATAAGGCGCAGTCTGTGTTGTTAAATCATGCAAATTCTCCACGATTTAGAGAATTTCCAAACGCCGTTGAAGAAATTCGTTCGTAAACAGGATAAAATTCTCAGCCATGCAAAGGAATTTCCTCATCCTGAGTATATAGTAGTATTGCTGCACAATTGATGTTGTCAACAAAAATGGAGAAATGTTTCGTGTATGCAAGAATAAAACTTGAGTTGTAGCCGCATTGCGAGAATATGTTTATCCCGGGCTAAAAGTAGAATTGAAATGTTTTTTTTCCAATATAAGTTGATGCCTTAGACTTAGATAGAGTATATTCTGAAACTTTCATTTAGACTACCCAGTACCACAATACGAAAATCTCTACTGCCACTGTGTGAGATTCTATATTGCCAATCTCTATTTCAAGCACGTATCAAAAGCAACTTGGGCTTTAATCTTTTATTAAATATTGTTATTAAATCCTTCTTTGATATAGAAGCTTGTCAATACAGCCGCTTCGATTTCATTGATCTCTTAAGTAACTTGATTGTTTCGCTTGACCGGAATAGCGCCTCGTATCCCTGATACGCGCCAGGAAAAGTTGCGGTATCGCGGCCAACGGTGGACCTGTAAGCGGATCATTGAGAGCTCATAGGATCCGGAGGACGCTTAATTGGTTTCTGATGGGGAGCCTGGTCGCAAGCTGTGAAAGTTGGTTGATACCCACAGTAAAATTCTTTAGATAACCACAGTAAAATTCATAAAAATTGGACCAAAACCGTGCTACAACCTTGAAAATTAGAAAGAAACGACATCGTCACATTAACCCAATATGAGCTGTGAATAATCCGACCCTATTTTATCCTGATTCTGTATATTTTCCCAATCAAATGGTCAGGCAGCTCTATATAAAGAGTAATAGCTCTAACAGTCTAACTCAACCAGAATAAAGCATTAGGAGACACCGAACCGAAAAAACTGGAAATTTACTTCAAATGCCGCTCCCAGATGTAATCAAGCTGTCAAATATTATCAAATATATGATTATTCATTTGAACAAAATTTCGAAATGAGTAAGTTAAATCTATGAACGGGTATTTACAAAAAAAATCAGAAAATGCGAAGACCTCATCATATTTTGTGAGCCCGCAAATCCCATTAAGCGCCAAAAGAAATCGCATTAAGACAGCCTGCTGCTCCAGGACAGCCATCAGGTATCGGGCGCGCGCCAAAGAACGAGTGTCTTGTAAAAAACAATCCTTTAATGAGAAAAGTCTGGTCTCTGCTCTGTCTCTAATGTATTTGTGTAGAGGAACTTCATTGATTTATGTCTTTAAATTATTATTATTTATGTGGCAGATATTCATTGGTATCTGTCTTTAAAGTTTTAGTATTAGTGTGACAGACTTTAATTGGTCTCTGTCTCTACAGTATTAGTATTTGTGTGGTAGAATTTCATTTGTCTCTGTTTCTAAAGTATTTGTGTGGCAGAATTTTACTGGTCTCTGTCCCTAAAGTATTTGTTTTGCAGAATTTCATTGGTCTCTGTTTCTAAAGTATAAGTATTTTTGGACATGAACTTCATTGGTCTCGGTCTCAATATGGCATTAGAATTTGGGTAGAGAAACTTCATTGTCTCTGTTTGTAAAATATTATTATTTGAGCAGTAGAACTTCATATTTTTTCTAAGGCATTTCTATTTGTGTAGATGAATTTCGATGTCGCTGTTTCTACAAATTTTTTAATTTTTGTTGTAGAATTCCAGAAAGACAAATCAGTCCACATACGTGCGTGAAAAATCTCGGGCGTTTTATAGATGAGAGTTCAATAATTTTCAATGATAGGTAAGGAAAATATTTATACGAGTAGAGGTTACTACTTATTTTAAGAAAATCATAATTTTTAATGATACGTTTGATCCATTATTGACCTAGCACCATATTGCCCAGAAACAAACAAACCAAAATTATTCCTGCAAACAACTATTATAAAATGTATGCATAGCACAGAGTTTCGTCGAAGTAATGATTCATATTAATTTTGGTATTCAAAATAAACATGGGGTACCGACTCTTATAATACAAAATATTTTTCTACATTCGTTGTCTAGGCTACGAACATTTTTCAGACAGAGCATTGCGCCTGTAAGCTTCTTAGATTGCATAATTTTTCATTTATTTAAAAAAATGCACAATTTTACGTAATATTAAGGTAAGCAGAGAAGTTTTTCTGAAGGTAATGAGAATGCATATTAATATTTACGAGACAGCTCCATCTGAGAGAAAGCTTTTAAATGCATTCTCTTGCTTTACTGTAGCCTTTTCTTAGCAAGAATGGCTCAAAAGTTACTCGCATTAGGCATCTCTAAAGGAAGTTTTCTGCATATTCGTGGAGTTTTGTTGTAAGACATAAACTTGATGCAGAGGTAAATTTGACTTTACATATAGAGGATATTTTTAATTTTTATTTTCTTGCGTCACAAGGTAGGAAAAAATGGCAATTAAGAGCATTTTTTAAGCTATAACATTAACAGCAGTTGCAGGCGGATAAGATTGTTTGTTGCAGTGAGTCTGAGCGTCTACAGCGAGTATTTTTTTCAATCTCCAATTTACGACTCTAAATGTCATGTTTATATCATTAGCTCATACACATGGTAAAATTCACGGATTTTCTACTAGAATAAGATTTTATGAGGAGAATTAGAAGCACGTTTTATTAATATCTCGTTTCAAGTTTGCCGCTTGAAAAATATGTCTTTTGTTACTAAGTACAGTATAAAATAACTGGTCGTTTGATGGGAAAATTTAGAACATGTCATATTACAATATATTTTTTGTTTGATAGCCTGCAAACACGACAGTAAAAAATTGCTTTCTCACAATCTGAATAATTAGCTAATAATAATGATAAGAACTCTACTGTTCAAGTTGAGTCTTTATAATTCTTATAGTAAAAAAACTCAATTTTTCAGATAATGGCTGAACCGATACTCGCGAAATTATAACATACTTTCCGCCGCTTGCGAATAAAATTCTAGTTTTGAGAAATTTTTCGAGTTGAATTAAAAAAGTTATGGATAATAATTTTAGTTTAGAAACGACTAAACTGATTGAAATTATAAAAGACTTTTAGCCGTCTTATAGTGAATAATTTCCAGGTTTGGGAGAACTTAAGAGTTGAATTTGGAAAGTTATGAATACTAATTTTATTTTAGAAACGGCTGAACTGATACTTGTGAAATAAAAACAGATTTTTTGCAGCTTCAAAGTGAATAAATTTCTAGGCTTGGGAGAACTTTCGAGTTGAATTTAAAAGTACGAATACTAATCCAATTTTGGAAATAGCTGAACTGATACTGGTGATATTATAACGGACTTTTTGCCCCTTTAAAGTGATAAAATTTTTAGCTTTAGAAGAATTTTCTAGTTGAATATATAAAGTTATGACTAATAATTTTATTTAGAAACGGTCGAACTGATACATGTGAAATAATAACAGACTTTTTTTCTGCATTAAAGTGAATAAATTTCTAGGTTTGGGAGAACTTTTGTAGCTTCTAGACGTAATTAATAATTGTGTAATAATTCAGATTAGAACCAAATGAAAAATTAGACTTATTGCTTGAATCGTGAATGTCACAACCGTGAACGCAGCATTTAGTTCACTTCGTTCTGACCTTCTGTATTTATGTACATTCCGCTCAACAACCTCGCATTAGAGTAAGTACTGCCAGGATTGTGAGTCCATATACTTTCATTATTTATAACCTGATTCGGATTAATTTGAGCAATTGATTTGCCTGTTTCGTGTATATGTATAACGTGTAACAGTACTGTATTCATTCAGGGTTTCAATATATGGAATCAAGAAGCGTCTGCTTATACCTCCATCTTAGCTGGTATCGGCCACTAGCCTGCATATGCTTTAGTTTAATGTTAAATTTAAAAAGTTATGAAAACAAATTCTATTTTAGAAACGGCCGAACAGATGCTCGTGAAATTATAACAGACTTTTTACTGCATTAAAGTAAACAATTTTCTAGGTTTGGGAGACTTTTTGAGTTGTATTTAAAAAATTATGAATACTAATTATATTTTTAAAATGGCTCAACTGATACTGGTGAAATTATAACAGAATTTTTGTCGCTTTAAAGTGCATTAATTTCTAGGTTTGCGAGAACCACCGAGTTGAATTAAAAAATTTGCGAATACTAACTCCCTTTTAGGAACGGCAGAACTGATACTCGTAAAATAATAATACACTTTTGTCGCTTTAAGTTAATAAATTTCTAGGTGTACGAGAATTTTGAGTTGATTTAAAAATTTATGAATACTAATTCTATTTTACACGCGGCTTAACAGAGACTCGTGAAAATTAACAGACTTTTAGCCGCTTTAAAGTGAATAAATTTCTAGGTTTGGGAGAACTTTTGAGTTGAATTTAAAATGTTATGAATACTATTTCTATTTTAGAAATGGCTGAACTGAAACTCATGAAATTATTACTGACTCTTTGCCGCTTTAAAGTCAATAAATTTCTAGGTTTGGGATTTGTAAAAGAGGGGACACCTAAGAGACCAGCTGCCTTTCGCCCTGCTTGTTGTTTTAGAAAATATCACGCCAAATGAGGCTTAACGGTTTCATTCTTACGCGTGTGTTTTCTATTTTACCTTTTGTCTTATTTTGCTCAGATATTTTAATAGTAGATACCACAACCCACGGATGTTGGTAGTTTTTGTATAATAGTTATGTTTCGTCTCGAGTAACGTCATAACAGCTCCTTTTCTTGTTATTGACGATTTTTACTGTATTTATATCTTTAAAGACGAGGGCCTTGTGATTTTTTATCAGATTATTGTTATTGATGCTCATTGGAGTTTAACTAAGATACCTAGATCTTCGTTTTTTTTGTGATTGTTTTCCGAGTTTCGACTTCACCAAGAACTCGCGCAGATTCTTACGCCGTTTATAGGAGATGGTTGGCGGTATCGGGAAGAGTGATCGAAGATCCTTATCTCCTTCGATCTGGTGCCAATGCTTCAGCAAAGCTCGCCTGTGGTCGTTGCTGTTTGCGGGCTATATTTTGTTTCAAAGAACATGTTGCGTCGTTGTGAACTTTCTGATTTGGTTTTTCCGCTTAGGGCCTCTTTGAGTTGCTCCAAGAAAAGCGCTTTGCTGTAGCCACTTTGTCACATGTGTTTGCAGAAAATAAGGGTAGTTTTCATAAAGTCCGGAATATTGTTGCAATTTCGTTTGTCACGGGGTGACGTCACAAGAGCCAAGGTGACGTCACAAGAGCCAAGGTGACGTCACAAGAGCCAAGGTGACGTCACAAGAGCCAAGGTGACGTCACGGTTGGAATAACAAATGACATCCGCAAGGCGCAGCTGCAATTGGGAAAACTTTGCATTAGTTCAACCATGAATAAATTTGACCTCATTAAAATGGTAAAAAAAATTATTTACTGCAATTAGTCATATTTTAAGTAAAACATGTGTTACAAATCAGTTTTAATCACACGGAGACGTCACAAGTTGACGTCACAACGACCAAGGTGACGTCACAGGTGGAATAACAAATGACATCCTCAAGGAAACTGCGCGTGGGTCAACCTTGTAATAGTTCAACAATGATCACGAGGATTCTGTTGTTCATGGTGTAAATAAATTTGTTAATAAATAAATTTCGATGTATAAATTTGTAAAATGACTAACACCTGGACAATTATCAAGGTATCTTAAGTATTTTTGATGAACGGTTGAAAACGAGAAATTAATTTAGGAAATTATATCTGAATAAATTGTAATATTTTTGAGACTTGTCACATGCTTTCTTAAACAAATCAAGATAATTTTTTTTCAGTTATCACAATTGGAGCACAACTGACTATTGTAGTATTGAGCCGGTAGAAAAAAAATTTAATAGGTAACTCGTTTGGTTGTTTGGTCACGATTGAAGGGCAAATGGCTTTATGCGTTCAAAATTAAATTAAAATTTGCTTTGAAAAAGATTTTTCCATCAAAATATTTGGCACCACTCATACTCTGTGTTCAATGCCTCTGACCATTTTTAATATTAAGTAATTTAGAACCCAAAAAATTTTACCTCATTTGTTTTCTTCCGAAGAAAATAAACTCTTAGAAAATATTTGATTTGGGGTAAACTATTTCATTATCATTTTTATGATCGAAAATCAAATTTCACTCAAAATAGGATAGAAGTGTCGGCACTGAAGAAATAGGACCATGGCCTGTTGTCCATTCTCGTACTTTTCGTGACTTGATTCACTAGGATCAGGCCTTTGGAACCCGATCTTTCCCTAACTGACGACTGATTGAGATAGCTGCTGGGCTTATTGCGGTCCGTAATTTGCTGGGCATTTTAAGACTTAACATATGTTCCTGCATAGCTTCGTCTAGTCTGTTCTTGAAGGCGTTCATACTCGGAGCGTCGAAATATATTTTTAGAGAGGAAAGCAATTGCTTATGATAGCCACCATAGAAATTCAGAAATAAAGCTAATAAGTTAAGTGTCTTTTATGGCTAATTAAAAGAAAGGAGCACAAGACCTTGTCAAGGCCATAATAAATGATGATTGTCCAAAATTATCTTATAGAATAGAATAGAATAGAATTTTCGGCACTGAAGGCAGTTGGGAGAGGATTAAGGGATATGGGGTATAAATAAGAGAAAGAAAAAAGTTTAAAATTCTTCGCAAATTCAGTTTGCATTTTTCATGCAGTGCTTTGCTTGACAGTGAAGTTGGTGTCTAGGTTGAGGCCTGACACCATACCGCACCAGTCGGTGAAGGAAGCACTGCAATACTCCGGGAAGTGCTCATCCATTGCGGCATTGGCTTCTCATTGCTTATTAAATTCCTGGCATATAACGGCAGAACAAGAATCTCTTCAAGAGTGAAAGGTCGGAAATGCCCATTCTTTAAAGCGATCATTGTGG
The DNA here is from genome assembly GCF_000764305.2 of Hyalella azteca. NCBI lineage: Eukaryota > Metazoa > Arthropoda > Malacostraca > Amphipoda > Hyalellidae > Hyalella > Hyalella azteca. The sequence continues at coordinate 16,994 of NW_025941514.1, forward strand.
ACTTTGTTGGAAGGCAGTGACCTAAATAAATTATAGGCTTTGAAAACGATATAATAGCTTTTTGGCTTCCCATTTGGCTGTACCTGATTCGATCAATGTGCGTCTGTTCTCCAAGAGTGCGCCAGAATTTAAGGGGAGCGTCTAGGGTAAAATTGATCTCGGCTATTTACAAACGGATCACCTGAAACTTGGTACACATATGTAAAATAGAATTCTAAGACATTTTTGTTCGTGTGAATTTTTCGAAAACAGAATGTCAGCTTTAAGATGAGACTAAAAACCGGAAAAGCCGAAATCCAAAATTTTACCCTAGACGCTCCCCTTAGATAACTTCTGCGATCATGTCCGATAAGTTAAAATAAGTGAACTTTTTTTCGAAATCATATAAAATAGATTGTCGGTGACATGTTAAGAAATCATCAAAATTCATCAACGCTTGCAGAAAGTGATAGTGTCATCCGTTTCCTAATTACGAAGCATTTCGGCGCAAAGTCTAGAAATAGAGGAGATAAAATAACATCCCACAGTGAGGAAAAATAATAAGGAATGGAGGACTCTCACCTTCGATATTGGAGTGTCAGACGCCGGAACGGAACACACGTCACCACGACGGTGAGCGCGACGCGACTGCGGCAGGCGGTTGTGCCGAGCTTGGTGGGCGCTTCATCGTGAGAGTAAACTTGGGGCGACATCGACGCGTGACACGGCGACATAACAACCATGTTTCATGACGAACGGGATCCTAATGCATGTGCTTGAACAAATATAACGATACTAGTTATAAAGTCACTAGTTTGCTTAACCAAGAATGGAAAAGAAAAGAAAACACCAACTAAATTAGCTTAATCACTATTTTCACTTTCTAGTGTACTTTTAATTCTGAAATTTTTTTATATGATGACGGTGATGAGCTTCAAAAACGTTTACGATGAAGATAAGGTGAATCTACTAGATATATTCGTCGCTATCAAACTGTTGATTTAACGATACTAGATAAATGTGCCTAATTTATTTTTATCCTGCAGTTGAATAAACTGTGATTATCCAATTATTTTTGTCGAAGTAGAAAAGCAGACCAAACCATTCACGGATTGATTTGCAATACTCGTCATGACTCATAACAAAGTTTATTATATTGATCCAGAAACCAAGACGTGAGAGGAAGTCCATAGAAGATATTGTATGTATTTTTAATTGGACTTTCATGGAAATTTGTGTTTTATCTTCGCCGCCGTGCCTTTAGGAAGTCATAAAAAAGCACTAAATTTATTCCAGGCCTATCTATACTCACCAAGAGCCACTTAAAAAACAGCATTTAATCTTTCCTTTGACTTCCTTGGCAGTCTTTTGTTCTCAGGATGGCCCATAAAATTGAACCATAGAGATGAAGAAGTAGAGACGCCGGTCGTTAGTGACTTACCGGATAGATACTTTCCTTGGAAAATGTTTGTTTATTATATCCTGTGAACACCGGGAAAAATATTTTCATATAAACTTTTCAAAGAGTTGGAAAACCATACAGTAGGAAAACCATATAGTTGGAAAGTCAGGTGTCAATAATACAACGAAGGACTCTATAGCGTTTATTTTAATTTCTTAGAGCTGCGTAGGTTGAACATGTATGGAATACCTTTGTCCGCAGCACAGAATGCCTTGATGCCTTTACCTTGGATCGTCCCCTTTGTCTTGCAAGGCACGAGAGCTGATAAGCTGGATCCCTGGCCTATCCTAAGGAAACGAACAGCAAGGCATTGATTGATGACTGAATGTTCATCAACTCAAAAGCTGAGTTAATGCTTTGAATTTTTAATTTAGAATCTACGTATGTGTGTGTGCAAAGAAATGTTATTGGTTGTATCCTGTACATAAGAGCAAAGAATATTATGGAAGAGAAATATGGAAGAGGTCTTAAAATATTGAAAATACAAAATAAAATAAAAATTTTCACTGAACTGAATCAGAGACAGTGAATTGGTTACCATTGGACACTTCACCTAATTATGATATCTTCTAAATTATATTAAAATGGGGATAATCTTTCACACTAATTGATGAAATAAAGAAGACATATATGAAGATGAATTTCAACCTTTAATTGAAAGATGTCTTAAAAATAATGATTGACTCATTTATAAGAATATTCATATTTGGAGTGAGGCTGAAATGTAATTATCTTCCTAATATTAGCTGAAAATATTGCATCATTATACTTCAATCCTAATATATGTTGGCAGTATGGAAAAAGAATTCATTAATAATAAAAGGGTTGCTTGCTTACAGCTGCTTCTGAAGTTTTTTTTTGAAAAAGCGTATGTAAGGTATAGATATCTAATGTTCTAATTCAAACTCAAAGAAAGTAATGTAAAAATGTTCGGTCCTTGTGAGAGTATAAATATATTCTCAAATATAAATTTCGATTCCATGTGTTTGGATCGTCAAAATTAGTGAATACGACAATATTTCATCAAAGTCTACACATATTCATTTGGGAGGTTCTCTGGCAATTCAGGTGCCGATAAAGTTTAGAAAATTGCGAATGGACGTTAATCTTTTATTAACATATAAAAGCCACAAATCAGATGACTGCGTCAAATTTAGGTTTATATATTTGCAGACTTATTTGGACCTTTTATGACATCAAAAATAGTAAGAGAAATTTGAAATGAGCTTAAACTCACATCAAGTGATTTGCTAAACGAAGGCATATATTGGATTGAGTACATGATTTACAGTGAAGACCAATAATTAGCTATTTCTTTAGTTATTCAACTTTTGATCAAGGGATGTTGGAAGCTCCGAGGATGACACGAAATGACAAGCCACGCTATGATGAGTAGCTAGGCAGCAAGCGCGTTAACACAAAGCGGTTCTAGCTACTATTGTTTAAATAGTTTGAGGCTGTTAACTACATTAAATATTCTGCTAATATGTGAAATTATTAAATTAATGACTTTTACTGACATTTATAGAATTATTATTATAGCTAACCTTGCGCTTGTCATTACCTCGGAAAACATTGAAACTATTTAAAATGAAGTCCGATGTGCAAATAAAAATGATTTCGAAACATCTAATCGCAATTTACAGATGAAGGCATTTATAACTCTAATCATACGAGCCGAAGAAATTGCTCTGCATTACCTCTAATCATTCACCAAGTGCACTTGGAATTTCGAGACCGTGTTATTAAAACTTTCGAGACTACTCATAGCAGACGATTTCTCGGCCGCGATTGATGGGTTTAACTTGAAAAGCCGTCAGTGGTCGGCTGTCGAAGTTACAAAATCGCAATTTTGATTGCATGATCACAGGGTGTGTTAAGTGACAGGTTTCTCCAACGGCCTGCCACACAAGGATGAACTTTGCTCAGAACGCGTGTGTTGGAACACAGAGGATCAAGTGGCTATTCAGTAAATAATTTAAGTCTGATATTTATCTGATATACTCTCGTATTATTTGATCAAAAAAATATAAATAAATTTAGGTTAGCCTAGAGAGGACAAGTACCCGGAAAAATTATAAGTGTAATGAAAATTGTAGCGCTCGCAGTGATCTGCAGTTGCTAGCTCTGTTTTCATTTTAATTTTGGAACATGTGATATAATATCTTAAACAATATAAAATATTATTATATAATATTATTATAATAATGATATATCTTTCGCCAATGTAAAACATCCGATGGAAGGGAAAAATTTTTTATTGGACAAAAGATTTGAAGATTAGTCGTCCATAATAATTTTTTTATGGAATTTCGTTGTATAAATTTTTTCAATTCTTTGAGTTAATTCAGGAAATATGACATGATTCATTCAAATTATTATAATGTAAATGTACCTGAAGTAGTGTGATCACACTAAATATTTTATCGATTTGTGCACCTTAATTTTCCCTGGCAACCTCATACCATAACTTAGAATTCTATAGAAGCGAACATTGGTGAAAGTGTAATGGAAATTAAAAATGAAGAAAAATAAATTTATCTTTCTTGATTCTGTGTTCAAAGAGAGTTATGAGTAGAAATTTCGATACTTTAGAACAATGATTCATGAATATCATCAAAGCATATTCATTATTCAAACGATGTTGATGACGATATTTGTATCGAAGTTCCGATGATTATTATTCAACATAATCAAGGTAGAAGCAATTCCTAATTTATGCATTCGTGTACGTACCATTCAACTGTCATCTGTTAAATGAAAAACTTTTAAAATAGCAATGAAATTGTAATGCAATTGTAGAAATTTACACTTATTTGTGAAGTAGTTAGAATGCAAGTTGCTTCACTGGACTGGCTATAAATTATGCTGTTATGCGCATTATACATATCCATTTAGCGATAAATTCATTATCAGAGGAATTGTGAGAACATTTGTACAGTTTTTAAACATTTCTCGTCATCGACAAGTGACACAAAACCCATGCAGGATATGATAAATTGTTCTTTCAACGCATGTTATAATTTACAATCTCAATTTACAAAATTGAGATTTTTCTATCGTTAGTGTAGGTGATTTTTATTATAAGGTTTCATTTTACATGCTCTTAGTTAGATGCATGCGAGAGAAGACCACATTTCACGCTGCAATGTACGTAAACTGAAAAACAGCATGAATAAATAGATTCACGAAGAAAATAATATAAAACATAAATGAACTTTATTGATGAAACGTGTGATGAATGAATGTACTTTGAATATAAATATAAATACCTTGAATTGAATACGAGTGGACACCCCATTTTGACGGAGCGATTTCTATTATTCGAAAACGAAATTATTGCTCAGTCAAATTCTACCTAAGAATGCATGAATGGATTTAAACGTTCCAATGTTTGAATCCATGTGTAATCCTAAAGCTTGTGAAGCATTCTTAATTTTTCATATGAAAAAACGTAATCTGCTGAAATCTTTTATTAGATTATAAAAAGTTGCTTTTATAGGTGAAAATTTTTAATCTTTTGTCTCAACGAGAAATTAATGTGAATGTTTTCTAGCGAGAATTTTTACTTTAAACATCTTTCATCGGACGCATAACAATCACTGCACTAACATTTATTTCATAACTAAATTTTAAAATTTTCAAGGAAGTAAGGAAGATAAATTCATTTTTTCACCTTTCCTTCAACAAGATCATTGAAAACGAAAGGCAAAACGGATTTCGAGATAAAAGGCGATATTCTATTAATTGAAAGTTGGTTGCAAAAAATTTGGTATTGGTTTTGATAATAAGCGTGCAATTTTATTCCGCTACGTAATAGAAATTTATTCACAATTACTTTACAGCGTCTTTGGACCAAATTTGTATTGATATTGTTCTAATTAAGTCTATGCAATATATCTTCCACGTGGCGCTTGAAAAAATATCACATCAAATCTGATTTCTTCATGTTAGGTGGTA
>NW_025941515.1:0-1152 GCF_000764305.2 Hyalella azteca
TGCGGGACTAGAATGCCGGGAAAAGATGTAATGTTAAGGAAATGAATGTGAAATATAGAATTGTGCTTGCATTCACTGTAATGTCTGCCCTGCAGTGCAGGACTAGAATGCCACAAGAAATGTTATGCTAATAAAATGAATGTGAATCGTAGAATGGTGCTCTCATTCACTGCAATGTCTGTCCTGCATTTTGGGACTCGGTTGCCGTGAAAGTATGTTGTGCTAATAAAATGAATATGAATCGTATAATGGTACTTTCATTCACTGCAATGTCTGCCTTGCAGTGAGAGACAGTGTGGTGTATAAGGAAACGAGTATTAGGAAATTAATGTGAAACACTGTATGGTCCCATTCACTGCAATTTCCTTCTTTGCAGTGCGGGACTAGAATGCCGTGAAAGGATGTAATGTTAAGGAAATGAATATGAATCATAGTATGGTCCCATTCACTGCAATTTCCTTGTTTGCAGTGCGGGACTAGAATGCCGTGAAAGTATGTTATGCTAATAAAATGAATATGAATCATAGTATGGTGCTCGTATTCACTACAATGTCCCTCTTTACAGCGTGGGTCTGAACTGCGCGCTGGGTGCCGCTGAGATGCGGCCGTTCCTGTCGCGTATCGCAGCCAACACCTCCGCTAGAGTGCTGTGCTACCCCAACGCTGGTCAATACTTAGTCATTATTTCATGTGTATTTAGTGCCTAATTTAACCTGAATGCATTTGTAGATTTAGATGCTGGTCAATACTCAGTTCTTATTTATAGTGTATTGAGTGCATTTGTAGATTTCAACGCTGTTCAATGTTGGGCCATCATTTCTAGTGTATTGAGTGCATTTGTAGATATCAACGCTGGTCTTATTTAACTCAGTCTTATTTCTTGCTTGCTTAACTGACGAACTTTTAATTTATCATTAAATTTATTTATCATGTTTTAAAAGATCTCGTTTGAAAATAATCAAAATTGTAGTTAACTGGTAGTAACGGCATAATTCTGGCTTTTAATTTTTTTTACCTGCCCTTTCCCTTCACGCTATCTTGTCACCCACCAAACCGAAGATATCTTTGCCCTATCTACCCATTAACCGTAGCGATTTACTAGAGGATTAACATCTCATTTATATACCTTCACTCCTAGTAATGTTTCTTATC
>NW_025941516.1:0-328 GCF_000764305.2 Hyalella azteca
TCCTTTGGAGTTTGGACCTTTGCAAGCTAGGCTGGCCGCTGCTCTAAGACTAAGTTCTCCTATTGAACCACCTTTGCCAATAAGGGAGGCACTATCTAATTTGTGTCCCACGGTTCTCGAGACATCAAGGTGACCAAGCTTGCCATTAAATTGAGTGAGTGGCACTCGGGACTGTCCCGAGTTACCCCGCCCGTCCCAAGTAGCCCTGGTTGACGGTAGTATTTTTGAACTTCCTTTATACTACATAGATAGGAAAAATGTTGATGTTTACGCCAGTAACGCCACTATATTTAGTTTGCAATATTCCAATTTGTTTTGCTACTATAAC
>NW_025941517.1:0-696 GCF_000764305.2 Hyalella azteca
CAGGGAAATAAGGCAAGAGACATAAAAGTTACGCTAGAATCCGACAACTCACAGTACATGTTGCAGATAGGTGATACGTTTATTCTAACAATTCTGATTATCTCAATTATTGTCATGAATTGTGTCATTAGTAGAGTGATCAGTGTCGAGTGAATGCACGAATGCACAACTTGTTAGCAATCAATTTAAAGATGTGTTGAATGAGAAGCTCGTTCCGACGCCAGCGTCGGACTGCATTCTTAGTGAATTTGTCTGAAGTCGAATGGAAAATGTCATTGTACTGTTCTAAATATTATAGTGCCTGCAAATGACGAGAGCTTGTGTTGTTTTGTTCGAATAAATAATGTGATGGAAGTTTGCTCGAGAAGCGGTCGGTAAACAAATTTGAGTGTTATCGTTTCCCCGCCAAAGGCAGGCAACCGACGCCTGAGTTTCAAAACCGACGCCTCCCTAAACCTTGTGTGATTGTGTGCTGGAATAAATCCCAGCATTCGCTTAACTATTAGTTTTAGTTTCAATATTTTTTAGTATCCGCGTACACGGACAGGCTCGTTCCGGGTTATTTAGAAATTTTGGCGATTAGAGAAGCGTCGATCCCTGTGTCACTCAAGCAATAAAGGACGCCTTCAAGTGCTATAAATTGAAGGCAATGACCTTGACTAAAAGGCTCAAAGACACAGGGCACACGGAACGATC
>NW_025941518.1:0-924 GCF_000764305.2 Hyalella azteca
AATTGTTGTTTGTTTTGTCGCGCTACATGCAGCAAGTTAATGCGGAAAAATTTACGAAATCCAGTACAAACTTTCAGTGCTAAGTAAGAAAATAGACGAATGCATAAAGCGAAATATATAGTTATGTTGTGGGTTAAAAATTGCGAGCATAATTTGAGAAGGTCATGATGACCTTCGTTCCTCATAACGTAAGATATATCATTGTATAAGCATCACAATTTTCACGGTAGGTTCTTGTCAGCAACGGAAATAAAATTTATACATTTTGTGATCTTGGTCCAAAGCGTAACTGAACTGCCGGCAGTTTATTACAAGCATCCAGGCCCACCGTGACACCGTCACACCCTCAGTGCCGACCTGAGCGTCACCGTGAGTGGGTGTGTTGCTCTGATGCCGAACACGTGCATACCGACGCCCTCACAATAATGAGCAAATAGCTCGCCAAACTTAACAGCTTCTAGGTGACATCGTCGGCAGTGTAAGCATCGCAGTGAAGATCGATTAGTAGCAAGAACTATCGTGAAAATGTGGATTTAAAGGAAATAGTCTATCGTGAACCATCAGGTGACTATGACAAATATGTGAATTTCTAAGAAAATTCTGATGGCTGACAATCTACACTCGACTCAAATCACCAAAGTGAAACTCACTGCTATGAATAAGCAGGAAATGTTCTGCTCGAATGTCGGAGCTATAAAAAAAACAGGTTTTAAAAATAATATCCTGAAACTTAACAACTATATAGCAAATTGTTGAAGGATAACTTTCTAATCCTACTAATAGTTGGTGAAAAAAAACACTAGACCAGGGATAGGGTCTCGCAATCAGGCGTTGCTGCCCTAGACCATGTCTCGCGGTCCGAGACCAGGCTGTGCTCTGTCACAATAGCAGCACTCTGTCACAATAGCAGCACTCTGTCACAAT
>NW_025941519.1:0-700 GCF_000764305.2 Hyalella azteca
ATAATTCCTGAGCCCTCATGAGATCACTGGACAAAAAAAAAACTGAAAATGTCACTACATTGTTATTGACTTACTGTTGCCTGTTTCATAGATGTACTGTAAAGCCAATGGAGCAATGCAAGAACTTATTTAGTATAGGGTTTTCTTTTCTTAAATTTGTTAAAATGGTTCAAGTCACCCCATCAATGGTCCAATACCTCCCATTTCATAGTACTTGAGAAGATTTGTGCTAGAAATTTTGTAAAAAGTTGGAATATGTGCATATTAGAATTATAATTATTTATTTATCATTGCTAAAATTACAACATGGCAATTTTAATCTCACTAAATCTAAATTAGACCTCTAGAAAATCTTTTTTTTAAAGTCCTTAAACAGCTTCAAATTATTATTATTGTGATTTGCATGAAATATTGTAAGCATCCTATTTTACTCAGAGTGCTTAAAAGGCTCCATATTTCAAAATTTGTTTCATTTTATAGGTGTCATAATATTCCTCATCAGAGAGATGAGCTATGATATTTTCATAGAGATGAGCTATGATATTCACACCAATGCACAATAATTCTGGAAAAGGTGATTGATATATTCAATATCTATCAGGCCAAGTGACTTTGCTTCATATTTTACAGACTATAATGCAAGGCACAAACAGATACAGGACACCAAACTAATTGCCTCAAAGATGCAAAGGTTAACAGT
>NW_025941520.1:0-527 GCF_000764305.2 Hyalella azteca
CTTTGGATCTCAATATTTTCCCACTAGATGGCCAAGACCTAGTGTTTTTGCAGTATTTCGACACGCAAATGTATGACGTCACCATTTCAACCATAGTGGCAAAGAAGAGAGTTTTTTAGACTCTCCAGTCAAGTTCATTTTTGAGTCCTATATGTAGACCAATAAAGTATCCTGGATACCAGCATTATCATACATAAGAAATTGGTTTAAATCTTGACTAAATGAGGAAATTAAAAATGAACTGATTTTAAAAAATCTCTGCTTTGCCACTATGATTTCAACCATCAATGAACGCATGGAACTAAAACAAAGCTTAATATAAAGGAAAAGCTGGAGAGGTGACGGAATTACCGACGATGTCGGAATATACTGCGTTTACCCATAGTGGCAAACCAGAGCTTTTTTAGAATCAGTTCATTTTTAATTTCCTCCTTTACTCAAGATTTGAACCAATTTCTTAAGTATGATAATGCTGGTATCCAGGATACTTTACTGGTCTACTTGTAGGACTCAAAAATGAACTTGAG
>NW_025941521.1:0-1248 GCF_000764305.2 Hyalella azteca
TTCATTCAAGAGTCTGTCTTGAAGTCCTTGACTCAGTCATTCAGGATTCACAACTAAATGTAATTAATCCAACTTGTGGGGAACTAAGTTCTTCCTACAACAAAAACTCTTCCATACACTCGGGCAAGAAATCGGCTATTGAAAATGTGATGAGAAAACATAAGAAGCCTGTGCTTCAAGGCCAATCTGCTGCTCATATGAATTTTCCTGTAATGAAACTGTTGATGCTTATGCTAAAACTACTGTACATATGATTAAAAGAGCCTTGTTAGAAAGAGTGCAAGTGCTGCCAGCACTTTTGGCTTGAAGGCAGCTTCAGGGGAACCTAAAATATCATCTCTAAAGATAATAGAAATGTTCAAAAAGGGAAGTAGGCTCATGTGTGAAAATGTTCAGGATGTAGGTAGCTCTTCTTGAGGATTCCTGAGGAGGGTTACAGGTATATAGGTACCAAGAAGCATGATAGATATGTTGCTGATAAGCCTTGAGAATGTTTATTGGTTGAGAACTTCTAATTTTGCAGAATGTCTAATGGCTGAGAATGTCTAATGGTGGAGAATGTCTAATGGTGGAGACTGGAGAATGTCTAATGGTTTTATAATGTCTAATGGTTGAGAATGTTAATTGGCTGAGAATGTCAATAGGATCAGAATGTCAATTGCTTGAGAATGTTAATCGATTGGCTGAGAATGTCAATTGGCTGAAAATGTTGATTGGCTGAGAATGTTTATTGGCTGAGAATGTTGATTGGCTGAAATGTCTATTGGCTGAGAATGTCAATTGGCTGAGAATGTTGACAGGCAGGGAAATGTCTATTGGTTGAGAAATTTCTATATGTTGAGAATGTCAATTGGCTGAGAATGTCAATTGGCTGAGAATGTTGACTGGCAAGGAAATGTCTATTGGTTGAGAAATTTCTATATGTTGAGAGTGTCAATTGGCTGATAATGCCAATTGGTTGAGAATGTCAATTGGTTGACAATGTCGATTAGCTGAAAATATCATTTGGGTGAGAATGTCTATAGATTGAGAATGTCCATTGCTCTAAAATGTCAGTTGGTTAAAGGCATTTATTTGTTGCAGATGTCAATTAGATTGGAAGTGTTAAGCAATCATTTAGCGCCACTAATTCTCATCTGTTGAGTTCAGCACTTATTTTTTGACTGCAAATTGCTATAGGTACTGCTCCATGGGAGCTATGTGCCTATTGATATTTGTATGCACAATGTCAGTTCTCTTGTGCAAAAT
>NW_025941522.1:0-35208 GCF_000764305.2 Hyalella azteca
TTACAAAATAGTGTTTCATTAAAAACTGAATAACTCTATAGGCGTCTAATTCACAACATACATCCCTCAACATACATCCCTCAGTTGTACCTTCACACAAAACAATGCGCCACCTCGTATCAATTAAAACTTCATCAGAAATTTAGTCTGAAAAGGAGGGGAGGGGGGCGCTGCCCCATGTTGCGCTGTACAGTATATTTCAATGTTACATCTGTCATCGCATATTTGAACTCTTTTTCTAGACATATCGAAGTAAAAATTGTTTGCATTGCGGTAAGTATCAAGTAGTAGTTTTAATGCAATGCCAGAGTTATTATAAGCTAACATCTTCTGCAATTTGAACTCCTGGGCTTCTGTAAAATTTCGATTTTAAGTGTAGGAAGCACATCGGGTGTAATCATGCACCGAAAACGTGTTTCTTTTCTAGTGACCATTAACCAGTGATAGCCTAAATAATTAATCATTTTACGATAGAAGTACCGTTATCTATCTAAACCATTCCACGAATAAACCTAAAGATGTGAACGTGAATTCAATCCATATTCTCGCATGCAAGTATTAAAAATATGTATCGCTTCTCAACAAGTCTTCCCAAATCCTACGGATAAGAAGACAGCGCAGCGTTAGTTTTGAACTTTTTCATGTTGTGAAAATTTTGTGGTGTAAATAAAAATGAAATAACTGGAGCAATCATATTTTAGTTTTACTTAATGCTTATCTTACAATTAATCATACTATCGAGTTTTATGCACCTTTGTAAAAATAAAGACATTCGAGGCGATTTTGACAATTAATATTCGGGTAATAACACTTTTCCCAACGATGACGAAGAAATTCTTATCTCTGTTAATGGCATCAAGTCTCAAGCTTCTTGAAAAATACAACAGTTAACCAAAACTTGACACTGGCAAGATCATAATTTGAACAAATTTTTCAAATACAACTATTAAATATGGCAGAAATATCATCTTATCGCTTATAGGATTCGTCAAGATTAAATAATACTTTTAGTTAAATCGTTTATTTAGCAATAAAAATTAATTTTATGATCATACATCATTCCGTTATATTTACAACATCGATTTTTAAAAAATGTTAGATTTCCGGCCGTCAAGAAACATTGCAGCTATCACATGTCTGCAGCTTTGACGCCGCAGAAAAATAATACCCGACGACTTCGATCAGGGGTTCTCCAGGCCCCAGTAAAATTGCATTTCTCGACAGTGTTGTATTTTCACTCGAATTTAACCTGTTGAAAAATGTCAGGCAAATAGAGATGATCGGATTTAAGGAAAATACTCAGCCAGGCTCGAGTAACGTCGTTTTATTTATACGTTTATTTGCAACGTCGTTTTATTTATGTGTTGCCGATTTGTTTGATAAATGTTAAATTTGTTCAACTCCAACAACAAACATTCATTTCAGTACCTACAAGTTTTAAAATAGTGAGAGAAGCATGAACAAATTTCTTCTAATTCAACTGAGTCAAGCTTTCCTGAATCCTTTTGACGAAATTGAAGCATATCAAGAAAATTATGTATTCTTTGGTAGTGAGAGTTTATCAGGTAAACTATCTTAAGAGCAAAATATGCAAATTAAAAATTGTAATTACGTGTCAACATTCCTCGATTTGAGTTTCAATGACACATGTTTCTGTCTGGTGACTATCTTAGTTCAAGCATGCTTGATAAAATTACTCGATCTGAATTTAAAATCTGAGACTCAAGAACATTCATTGCTCTACCTCGAAAACTTAATCAACTTCAAAATTTCCAATCACGGACTATAATAAATGGATTCAAATATTGATCACCTGCCAGAAACGGTGATCAATAATAAGTATAATTGAACGGGTGAGATGCACCAGTAATTAAGAAGCGTAAATTCCCAGTATATATGCATGCATGGTTACCTCGAGCTAAACGAGCGTAACATGTCTACGAATTAATGACTAATTTGTAAGACATGCATTTACATCGTTCAATAGATATTTTCTCTGAGTTTTAAGGTTTCTTTTGAGCTTGCCGGCCAACATGACTTCATAGCTCAGATGCAGCTAAAAATCTCCGGCAAACATTTGCGAGTGCCGCGTTCGGAGAGTCTCTTTCCTAGTGATCCGTCGCAGCAATTTCCATCTGTTTGCCGCACGTCAGAGGCAATGCTCAGGACCAAGGCTTGTCGTCCTCTCGAGTGAACTCAATCCGTATGAAGCTTTTGCATGAAGTTTTCGAGTGCATCCATGCCAGAGAACTGAGCAGTTCAGCATACAGTGCATCCTCTTCCTCCACATGACACGAGTCCACATCCTCATTTTCCACATGAGTTTTCTGTCTCGTAAATAATTAAAAAAATAAAATTCTCTAACTTGGAATAACTAGCGCATTTGAGATAGCTAAAATTTAAATATATAAAGTTTGAAGCATATAAAATTTTGAATCATGTTTTTATATTATATCATACAAAACATTTATCGGACGCTTATGATAATTTCTTTTTCAATTTACTCATAAATTTGCTACACTATTTTTCAGTGTACATGAATGAAATTATCTGCCGTACACATTAAATAGAAAACCAAAAAAAAAACGAGTTTACAGTTCGGTTCGAGTTTACTCAGCGATCTGTACGTAGGACGAGAGTAGCGGGTCGCTCACCCCAGAAATCGCTGTCCATTCATAAACAGATATTTTCTTGTCTTTTTATGCCGGCAATGATCAAGTCATTAGCCATATCCCTGTCAGAACTATTCAACTTGAGCCATAATGCACTATATTATGTAATTCAGTATAATTCAAATGCCTCTTAGAGATTCAATTTGATCATTAATACTTTTTTTCAAGTAAGAGATGTATAAGAATTATAGTCTTGGGTGAGAATTATATCAGGTTGCAACATAAAATGGATAGGTGCTATAAAATGTGAACGGATCGGATAGAACCTATTTCGACAATTGGAAGATTGCAGCGCCGCGTGATTGGCGTCGCTTTACAATTGTTTATAGAGCAATAAAAAAGGAGCCTTCACGGTACAATTTCGGAAGTCCTCTGTGAACGAATGGAAATTGTTCTTGGTCTTTTTATACCATTTTTACTGATTTCATTTTATTTAAGCTTAGAGATAAATAATACAAGTATGAATTATCAGCAAAGCTGGTTGGATAATTTAGACTTTCAACCATTTCAGGGAAGATTTGTCGCAAAGAGAGAGGTGACGAAGGCGATATTCCTTTCAGAAGAGAGACAGTCCTGCTAGCCGATCAGCGGGGTTGCAGCTCTGATCTCTGCTAAATGCCGCTATATCTATTAAATGCCGATCTTGTATTAACTGCTTATAGCCTCACCGTGTGCCCTCTGAGCGAAGTATTATTTGCCAACCTTTGTGCCTCTTTTAATTGTAGCTGTAGAATGCCCATTTTAAAGTGCCATATTTCTATTGGAATTAAAGTTTTTTAAACTGCAGTGGTGAACTGGAAAGTGGTGCTTGTATTGCCAATCATTTTAAATAACTTTTTAATAAGTTATAATAATTTAACAATATAATAAGCCGACGTGCAAACTTTGGGCAGCCATCTGTCGTAGCTAACTTAGGGAACGTCCGGTCACCCCCCCCATAAATTGTAAATAAACATTCAACAATTTAATGAATATGATTGTCTAAAAATTTGAAATTTTTACCAAAATTAATAAGTTACCATTAGCGGTATTGATGTTTATCAATGTCTTGTGGTCTAATGAACTACGTTCGTTGTGACTACAGGCAATGCAGCTAAGTTGAAACAAATTCCGTGTGTTGTTACGGGCCACCACAACTTACTTCTATCAATAATGACCAGTTTAGAGACCATCGCAACTCGGAAACAGATGTTCATGGGTACCCTAAACTACAATCTATTGCCTTCATCTGTCGGCGAAAGAAAACGCGCAACGAAAGAAATGCTTGGAAAAAGTTTATTGTTAAGAGTCAGAACTGGAGTTTTCCTGTGGATGAAAAGAGGTAATTTTTGCTGTCGTTAACCTATAAACCAACGTTGACCGGAGATCATAAAACCATATGTACCTACAAACAATTTAAATGGTGCTCTTAATTCTTGACGAAAAATTAGGTTGTTTTGGTAATCGCAAAATATTTTGTTTCACTATTATTCATGGTTGCACGGTAGAACATGAATTGTGTTATAATATTCACCAGTCATCGAACATCGTGTATGAAGGCGTAAGCTAACCACGTTGAATGATTTAATGCTGAATTTTATAAATTAATTTTTAGTGCTACCGTCTAAAAATCTGCGGCTCGAATCGGATGTCAGCAGTTTTCCAAGAGAGATTTGAAATGCGCATAGTTTCTAGAAGACTGCAGATATCGTTATGGAGTTAAATGGACGTCATGTACGCGGCTCATGAGAGTCTGACGGCGAACGTAATGGATCTAACGAAACTCTTGAAACTTTAGACGGCTTCTGAAGTGCTTTGGGCTATCACGCAAACCACGTTACGGGCCAGCGATGACTGAGCTTATCAGGCGGCATCCAATCGAAATACTTGATGCAACTTGGCAACGGAAATAAAATGCTCGTGTTCAAGTCCCACTGAAAACTGACTAAAACGCTTCTGGTGCCCCAACTTTTGAAAGAGATCGCTGAGGCCTTGCGATAAGAGATTGCTAGGCAGTCTCAAAGTTTTCAATCGTGAGTTGCATTGAGTGATTCCGCCTCCTGATAGGATTTGAATTTATCGCTTATAGGTGAAAAGTGTTATGTGGTGATTTTACGGCTAAATTGCAACTTTCCTTGTAATACGAGCGTTTCAAAAATGGAAACTTATATGCAGCTTGAACCCTGCCGAGTGAGAATGGGCTACATAAATCTTTGGTAATATTTTCGAAGTTCAAGCAATATTCTACATCGTTTCTCGCAAACAATAAGTTTTGAAATTTTACTATATTTAGATTCATCTCTCTTCGTGATAAATTTCGCTACACTGCAATAAAAGAGTAAAATTATCAACAAAAAATAAATTGAAAATAAATGGCTCCCGATTTTCATCCACAAGACTTCAATAGTAATAGATTTCAATAGTAACCATTTTTCCATGCATAAAAATCAAAGGCTCAAAGGGCACAACAATTTTTTTATGTTAAAAGAACAAAGTCAAAATCATTTATTGAGAGCGAAAAATTTACCTCTTCGCTCATTGTAAAATGTTATATATAATAGTCACGTAAACATTGCATTCACTCATGAAACTTTTTACAACAGTGTATAGTCTGAAATTCTAATTTGACATTAATGCCAGTCGAAAAAATTTCAATACAACACTAATCCTAATTTTTTTTGTGCAGATATTCGTTGAGAAAGATAAAATTAAATTGTGTTATTCCATGCTCGTGAATGATATCGTAAACCTAAATATATCTAAATAATGACAAGTCATAACGTTTTCCTAGTAGTTCTTGTGATTGGAATAAGTCTTCTACGCCCCACGGATGCAGACGAAGGTTAGTGAGCGAAGTATGTAATCTGCAGGGATTTCAAATATAACCGGAATAGATTAGTTCCCACCCATTGATAAAAAGTAAGCTCGTATTTCGAACATCGTTTCAGTTGGATGCGAATGGGTTTCATCGTCTAATCTGCATCTCTGTACAGTACAATTTTCAGACGATATGTGTTAGTTGGTGAATTAAATATATTACCATTAACTTACCACGGTCACGTATGATAAATGCTATGAAATTTGGACAGCACTTTATTTATGTTTAAACCACCCACTTCATTAATGATACCATTATTCAGATACTTGTGATTTCATATGAGTAAATGTTCCTAACTAATATTTATTATTTAAACTTCTTTATTGCGAGGAAACACAGGACGTCTTCAACTAAGACTAGTTTGATAGCTAGGCTGGTGGTGGTTCCGCCGCCGCCGTGCTCGAGCTCCAAGGAAATGTAACTTGTAGATCAAAGAAGTTAGGCAATCCTGCCACAGCTTTGCTGCACCAATGATTGATTCCATAGAATTGTTGGCCAAGCCCAATGCAGTGCAGAGTTGTTTCATAGAAGTCATAGAGAAATATTTGTTTCTTTCAGCTGCTTTCAGAGATATTGAAATAAATTCACATTCATGTACAAAGTATTGAGTTAAGTGAAAAAATTAAGTGGAAAATTCCATTTTTCCTCATTCGGGCCTTGTTCATACATATTTATAATAAAAAAGTCAAAGTTTTGAATGTGGAATCAACTATATAACGATCCAAGCGACTGCACCAGTGGCCAACAATAATTATCACAATAGTCATTCCTAATGGCAAATTCAACGTGTACAGGTAGATACAACCTCTAAGAGAATAGTGGTATTGTTCCAAATAGTTTGGTTAATAAACTAAATCTATTAATTAAAATTATAAATTTCTTCAGAGACGATGAATACGTTTAGGAAATTGTACCCGATCACAGCAGAGATCTAATGCTGTCAAAAGAAAATGACATGACATACCATCGATTTGTATCATAAATCAAATGGTGGTTCAAATAGTCTATTATTTGACTTACATTGACTATAGTGACCCCCATCTTTTAAACATTTATACATGGTGATTCTCGGAAACTTCCTAATTCGAAATCTCGATGAAAGAAAAAACTACTAACGATATCATCATAATATAAATGAAAAAAGACATTACCTGATTTTTGTATAAGATAGTTTTAGAGATGACATCGGACAAATGACGGCCCCCATTGTCTACGCATTCAGTTGAACGGAACTTTAAAAACCGACTAACTGAATGCATTGACAATGCATTGTCCGTTATTAATTTTGTCCGATGTCATCTTTAAAACTAAGTGAGAAAAATTCAGGTAATGTCTTTTTCAACAAAATGTATACTGTAATGGTATTTATACTAGTACTTTTTTATTGAGTTTTTAAATCTGGAAAATTCCATGAATCACTCTGTAAGAGACAGCAAACACTTTTAAGCAAATAATATTACTATAAATTATAACATAGATAAAGTGGTGAAATTATATGGGCTTCATTAATTGAGTATTAAATCAACTTTAAATGCAATGACTTGTCTGTTTGAATATTGCGGTAATGATATTCATGCGGTAAGTCATTGAGTATAGCGGGTGCACCTCATTAATGAATGCATAGACTTATAAGGTAATGAAGCGATATGATGAATTTTACTAGACACCATTAATTAAGAAAGAACACATGAATATTTGCGGAGAATAGTTAGGTAGAACGGTAATGAAATAATATTCACAACAGGTCATTAATTGAGAAATAGACTCAAGTATAGTAAGTCATAAGAAAATAGAAATACTTTTTAGGCGGAAGAGTGGGTTAATGTGATTTACAAAGCGTCGTCATTTGAGGAGCCTCACTTCATTAATGAAAACATTGACTAGATAAGAAGTGAGGAGAAGTGAACAATGTACGAGGCGTCAACAATAGAAGAAATCACCTCCAAATTGAAGTCACGAACTTTCATAAACGCCAATTTATACAATGATCTAGAAGTTGATAAGTTATAGTTTCAGTGTCCCTCGCAGCAGGCGACTGGAAGGAAGAAACGGACTGGGAGCACAGCAGATGGGCGACCGCCGCACAGTTCCCGGGGTCACGCGGTCCGGAGTTCTTGCCTGACCTCAGCACCAACGTGACCGTGACGCTCAGGGGCCGTGCCGTCCTGCCGTGCAGGGTTGCTAATCTCAGGGGCAGATCTGTGAGTCATAAAACGTGACCGTGATGTTCCGGGCTGTGCAGGGTTGCCAACCTCAGGGGCAGATCTGTGAGTCATGACAACGTGACCGTGATGTTCCGGGCCATGGATGATCACCTACCTCCGGGCAGATCTGTGAGTAATATCAACGTGTCAGTGACGCTGCGGACCGTGATGGGTTGCCATTCCTCAGCGGCAGACCTGTGAGTAAAAATATCAAGCTGTTACTGATACTCAGGAGGCACGTCGTTAATCCTGACATGGCTGCCAAGTAAATCATGATGCTCGCGTTGCTCATTGTAAGGGATTTGATTATTGAAAATTGAAATTGTCAGGGCAATGATCATCAGTTAAGTTTTCATGTCAGCCTAATAAAACAATAAACTGAAGAAATTTGCAAATACTTTTTCTCATAGTTGCCATCTTTTTATATTTGGAGCACTATTTTCTACTTCAGATAAATAATGAAAAATTATATGATATTCTTTTCTCTCGCTGTTCTAATCGCCTTATAATCTCAATGTGGTGCTCATAAATTTTTTTTCATCCCAGGTTTCATGGATTCGTCAAAACGATCTTCAGGTTCTCACCACTAATGCCATCACGTTCACCACCGACAAACGGTTCTCCGTAAGTTGGAACAGTAGTAACGACAAACAATATTTCTCATTGCCGACATCTTTATCGTAGAATTCCGTAACAAATGTGGTTCGAAAATCTGGAAACAAGTCAACACGGTGTAACGCAGAGCAATTATTAATTTTTAATTTAAATATCTATGCAGCAGCCTCAGGTCTTTACTGTTTAAATTTTTAGTAAATGAATTTTTAGTAAATGCCTGAGGCCTTTAATATCTCAATTTTTAATAATCCATCCATAAGGGAAAATTTCTTATTGCCAAGCTAGGCCAAACTTTTCCTTCGGAAACTTAGCATAGAACTCCACTTTAGTCTAGTAAACGCTGGGCTCCGTAAACCCATACAACTTTTCACAAAGTTACAAAGTTACATGAATTGCCCGGGCAAAAGTTAGCTCAACTTTTTCTGCACACGTCGGTCAGGTGGAAGGCTACAATAAAGGTGCAGCCGCCGTATGGGATCTTCACTTAAGTGACGTCACACAAGCGGACGAAGGAGTCTACCAGTGTCAGGTCAACACCAGGCCAAAGATATTCCACCCTGTCAGGCTTCACGTCGTCGGTGAGTATTTTGTGAAAATGTTTTCATCCCTCGCCTTATTTTCGTTTGCTCTATTTTAATTTCCCCATTAAGCTATTCCTCCGTTTCAGGCTTCACGTTGTTGGTGAGAATATTGTGAACGCGTTTTCAGCATTCGCTTNAGTTCACCACCTAAGATATTATGATTATTAATAAAAACAATTTTTTATTAATCTATGGAATGAAATTTCAGCTTGACCAAGAGAACGATCATCCAACATCAGTTGACCCTTCCTAAATAGATTGTTACACAATCGCCACAATCTGTATCGGTCGTACGATCAGGCCGCCTGCCAATCCTCAAGGAAAGCCTAAAAGCTTCCAGCATTGCAGCGCCAGCACTCGCGGCAAGTAAGCGGGCACACAAACTTCCGGAAAATGGAGGAGTTACGACGTCAGAGTCTAAAACTACCCGAAAAATATGATGGCAATTTTTGGCAAAAGAACTGGTTCTGTCTTTGATTATATGGATGATAGGGCTTCTACTGTCTGAATATTTGTTTGTTATATGCATGGAACTAACCCATGTTATCCCAATTAAGTACTATACTATATATAAATGGTAATATATATTATTGATATGTATGGTTATTGTGCGACCCGTTCCTTAACAGTTCCCGAAAACCGTGTCACTGAATTGTTCGATCAAAACGTTGCTCATACTTTCGACAATAGCGCGACATTTTCGGCATATTGTGTGACAAAATGTCTATTTTACTAAGGTTAGGTTAAGCCAGGAAAGGTTCTTTTACCTTAAATAATTAATTGAAAAAACGTCAACTAATAAGCGTCATGTTTGTAGGCATTGCGTTTATTAACAACTCCACTAAATAATGCTTCCGAATTCAAATCCGGTCCTGCACAGAATGGACAATTTCCGCGACTGAGGAGTTAACAACGTGGAACAATTCTATTCAAGCTCTCCCGCCCACGTATACCACATTCCAATGCCGAAAGGGAACACATTTACTTAAATTCGACTCAGGTCGCGCATCATTTGCGATTTTCACAAAAGGATTTCGACTTTAAAGCAATAGAAAGTTTGCAAAAATCATGTTTGCTCAACGTTCATTAAATTTTACCTAAATAAATTTTGCCACTGAAAAAAATTCAAGTAAAGTCAAGTAAAAAGTGGAAAATTTGAATAATTTTTTTCCTCAACCAAATAAATTTCGAAGGCGTGTATGCATAGTGCTCATTATGTGATCGCAATCATGAACCGAATGAATGTATTAATAAAAGCAGCGAGTTTTTCGGGCTTGAACGACAGTGAAAATTTACTGAAAGTGCAAGGCAATCTCATGAAAACGGAGAAATGATAATTAATGTTCATATTTCACGCTACCTGATGACATCGCGATGCGGAGAAGTAAAGGAAGTTTTTTACTGACCATGATCTAGACTTTTCTAAATTAATTCCTCAGAAAACGCGAGTCCTTCATAGCAGCTTGAACTTCAAGGTCATACAGTGATATGAAGACAGATGATACAAAATTGAACATCGCACTTCAGACTTCTAACAAACATTCCTACAATGTTTGACCGGCGCAACCAGCAACCTCTCAAGAATGCGAGCGACGTTCAGATGCTGCCATCCGTTTTCGTTTCGCCTGACCAGTCAAGTGAAAAATTCATCTCAAAGAATTTTGGGAGGCTCTTCACTATACGCGCTTGAATTATTATGAGAGGTTTTACGCCAGCCTAGCACTTGGGAGTTTACGTAAATTATGAAAAAGTTTATGTAAACACAAGGCCAGGCTAGGATCCTTTGGAATAAGAAAACTTTCCAGAAAACAATTATTTTCTGCCTTGAGGTTAATTTTGGACACGCGCAAGAACTGTACGCACGTTCAGGCTCATACCATAAGAATGTCAGTCATCGTCGTAATGCATAAAACTAAATATAATTGCTTTTGTTGCCTGTTTCTCCAAACCAAATTTCATTCCGGAGAATGTATATGGAAGCAATTTAGTATTAACAGTAATTTACACTGATATCAGTCAAAACGTATTCAGGTTATGAATGCGAAGATTACATAGTAGAAAACAAATGTTTTAATTTAGAAAAGAAGTTATGAATATTTCATACATAATATACATACTAAAACGTTTTTTATTATTTTTTTACTTATGCAATTATAATAAAACATTTCTTTTTATCACGAGCAAAAAACGCGTTTTGATTGCTATGTCCTGACCCTCATGAGATTTCAGTATATCATCATAAAATATTTAATATAAAATTAAAAGAACTTAGAAAATATTGTAAAGAATGTGGCTCTTTGTTCGGGGGATTGTTCGGAATGAAAAGTCGTTGTGGATTGTAACGGTTTCTGAAAACAAAGAATGAACAATTTGAACACCTATTGAGGTTATTCGAGATTATAAACAATATAGAGAAAATAGCCAAGGTTAACAAGCAATAAAAGGATCATAACATAAGTAAATGATAACATACCAAATTGCTGAACAATCTCGGTCAAGTTTGGTTCAAAATGAATTTTGTCTGAGCTCATTAACTCTGTTCCTACCTAAAAGGTCCCAACCTTATGTATACGGGAGTAGTATATTCAGTCAAATTCTTTACACATATACATCACTGAAATCCTTCTATGAAAAGGACTGTCATGTTTTCGATTCCTTTGAAACCACTTCTTATGTCTCGGATTACACCTTCCTGTTTATTGCCTAACAAGGTGGCAGGAATCTTGGCAATATATCAATATATTAGGCATTGAGTACATTGAAAATTAGCTGTTGAATAATTTATTTATGAATGTTACCTACACTCATTTTTCAAAAAGTTTAACTCCCTATTCGATACAATTTAAAAACACTTCCATGCACTTTCCCTCATTTTAAGAACATTATTGCATAGAAAAATTAGATATTTTGTGAGCATTTATCCATTTAGACATCTATCCCGTGATTTATCCATCTCTGCTAACATGACTCATTTTCACAGTGGCAAATGAATAGCTAATTAAAGGAAGCTTGATTTCAATTCATTATAAAATTTCCGTTCTAGAAAATCAGCATTTTTTCCATTTGCCGTCTTAAATGTAAATACACGAGGGAACATGATTTACGCGGGGGTATTCATTTCACTCGCCAACTAAA
The DNA here is from genome assembly GCF_000764305.2 of Hyalella azteca. Taxonomy (NCBI): domain Eukaryota; kingdom Metazoa; phylum Arthropoda; class Malacostraca; order Amphipoda; family Hyalellidae; genus Hyalella; species Hyalella azteca. Next base: position 12,065 of record NW_025941522.1, read on the forward strand.
AATATATGAGGAATGGCTGTCTTCCACCAGCAACGATGAGTTCACCGGCATGTTACTGATATCATAATGTTGGCTCCGATGATTGTTCCAGCAAATCGAAATTAATTTAACAGTTTCGTTGTCGCATGTAAATCGTCTAAGTATAATATAAAAATACCCGACTGGAATGTTTCTGCAGAGATACCACTCTCACTGACACATGATATAAATTTATTATGATTGCTGCTGAATATCTTTCTTCTGGGATTATTTCGGCAAGACGTACAATAGTCCGTTAAAAAGCAACGAATATAATGACATTTTTTCCCATTCAGAGGTGGTTTAAGTCTCTTCATGAGCCATGAAGGCGCAAGAGCCAGCACTCGACTGTCCCTGCAGCGCGTCGATGCCAGGGACGCTGGAAACTACACGTGTCATCCACGCGACCTACCAGCTGCTTCTGTCTCCGTCTATGTCTTGCATGGTTAGAAATTATTAAAGTTATATCTACGTTTTTACTAATTGTTTTCAAAAATGATCAAATTGTATTTTTATATATCTAGCTTCAAGAAATGAGTGTGAGGTTTCTCTTAGGCGAGTTCAATTACTTCGCAGAAAACTATCAATTTTGGCAGTCCAGCCTCTTAATCTACTGCCCTTAATTACATGATATATGAGTTGAAGAGCAGCGGAGTTGCACTCATGTCTTTGTACACTTCACGGCCCACAGAGAAGGAGCCCGCCGCCATGCGTCACGACGCGAGCACCAACCTTCACCAGACCAGTGCGCCTGTATTGCTTCTTCTACTGCTCACCGCTCCTCTTGTCAGCATGCAGCTCTCCTTTGTATACCCATTCTTGTCAGCCACGTCCCAGTTGAAACACTTTCTTTTGCCCAAAATTGTGAACGTTGCAATGATCGCAGTCTCATTTCTTCGTTTTATTGCGACATCAATGCGATCTTGTTTCACCCGCGAACGCAAGCCGCCAGTTAATGTAAAATACAGCTCTTGGGTTGGCAGTACCCTAACATGTTCTTGTCAGTTTCGGCTTTTGGCAATATTGAAGGGCAGGCCGACTCGGAATACAAATACTCCTAGCATGCGGGAGCTTAATTGGAGCGCCGTGCCCCCGAGAAACATTCAACTGGAAGCCATTTTAATTCTTGATCGCTACCGACCTCGGCCAACTGACGGCCGTCAATTGCCGGGAGCCTCAAATGCAACTCGGAGATGTGCAGCAAAACTCAAGCACCTGAGCTCGAAACGTAATTTAAACTTTGGACTGCAATTGCGAATTGTCAATGAAGCTCCAAGACATATTTTCATTGTGATTGTAATATAAAACTATTATTTAAACTGTACATGTGTTATATAATTACAGGGTTCATATGAAAAGTCCTGCCTCAGATATTAAAGTGTCTCATAATTAGTGTTGTAAATATTTTAAGAAGTAATTTGCTGTACTAAACGACCTAATTGTTAGCCTATTTTTGCAAGTTACATGTTCAGGTATTTGTGTTAAGGTTTTAGAATGCTCTTAGTCGAGAGCAGCAGCTGAACGATCGGGAATCGTGCTCTCGAAATTTTTCCGTATGAGGGTATAAATTTTTCTTGATTATTTCAACGCCAAGAATAGGTCAAAAGTTCAATAAAATCATTAACAGATAGAGGATGGTTTGAATTAGTGAAGAATCTAAGGTGATTTGTATCCGTAATACAGGGGTTTTCCGTTAATCTTTCTTGTCAAACAATTTTCGGCATATATACGTAATGGGTTTTTAAATTTTTTTTCTGATCGTCTGTTCAAGTATACCAAACACTACGTCAAAATATGAATAAAATGATTAATGTCACGAATTTTTTGTATATCCTGCTCATGCATTAGTTAACTGAAATTACGAATAATAATTTTTTAATTACATTATAATTTTTAAGTTTCAAAATGAACCAAACCTCATAATTATCCGTATTTCTGGCAATGAAAAGACAAAATGATAAAAATTAAACTCTTTTCATATTACCCTGAAATAGGCAGAAACTTTGAACGAACAATTTCACGGTTAGAACAAGTCGTCACTTTGTTTGATCTTCGTTCGGAACCTAAAAATGATTGAACACCAAAGACTCCACAGCTTCTCACTAACAAGACGCGCAGTAAATTGACGAAAAATCTGCCCGCTCTCCTGAATGCGTTGACAAATGAAACACTCCTGCTGAATTTCACCCGAAAAGTTTTCTGTTAGCGCTCGGAATGGATGGTCGTGTAAGCAAAATTTTACTATGTTGAGTATGCACTGAGAGAATTCGAGTTGCTGAGAGAATCATCCATGGTATTTTTTCCAAATAGTTGAGTGCGAAGTAGACATTTTTTTCTGAATAAAGAACGTGTTAAAGAACAGCTGCAGTAGCCAACTGGCTGTAGTCCAGGTAGCTCAAAGCCCGAAACATAATCCATGTTCATTTTATTTACAGATTTAGTAATTCGGCCGACACATAAGCAATTTCTTTAATATTATTACAGCAATAAATTTTCCAGGCATATTTTTTAGGCAGTTTTAAATTCTATTTTCCCTCGAATAACTGGAATCAACCATTTCTAAAGATATTTTTTCCTGATATAAACACAGCAAGGACGTGTAAACGAGATAGACTGACACCAGATTCATAAGATCTTTCTTTGATACCCAAAACATGAATCAGACAGAATTTGACACCAAAAAAAATCTGAACCATGCCTTTGCCAAGCTAACAAAAAACATGAAAGAGCGCGATATGCGAGAGGTTTTTATTTAGCTTCATTACTCAAGAACATCAGCCTGGCATTGTCATTACATGGAGATCTGCTTTTAGAACAAATTGACTACTTTGAGGGTCATTAAAAATGGCATCATCCCGGAAAAAAAACTAAAAAGAAACTCTTCAATGAAGAAGCTACTTATCTTTTACTTCTCTTCGTCGAGATTATTCAACGATTCTCATCTGTACGCGGTACGCAGTCATCTTGAGAGTAAGTAACACTGAAAATACAATATTTGTTCACAAAATCACTTATTATCATTCAATTAACTTAACCCGCTTTGATGATTGAAGACATTTCTAAATTTGAAATATTCTGAAGCGAAATTACACGCTGGAAAATCAAGCCTGCCTTGCTGAAATGTCTCCCTCCATTACTGATGCATAAAAAACTATGATTGGAAATGGCGAACCCATAAGCCCTTAATGAGAGTACGCTTTTGCATTGATGTTCTAGAGTAATAACCGTCTTTTGCCCTGCATATTAGGAGATAGCTTCTTTAATCATAACGTGTTCATTGTATGATAGGAAGAACTTAGAATAACCTCGACTAACTCTCAAAATTTAAAGGAAGAATTTTATTTAATAATAATGATTGTTTTCACCTTTAACAATTGTTTCGTAATATATACTAGGAAATTTATTGCTGATTAATACAGAATAAAAATTTTTTAATAGTTTTTTTAATAAGCAAAAAAGACATTTACCGGGATTATAAGAAGATAAATATTTTAAACGAGACTCTACAAGAAATCATTACAGATATTATGATTTTTATACATAATAGTTGTTATATTATATATTATATTTAATTCACATTCATTTCTGGGAAATTAACAATTACATCGTTTGTCTCTACTCATCAGTGCAAAAACTGAAATTTGACTATGATTGAAGTCCAAACAATACACTAATATTCTTTGAAAATCAAGAAACTTCTTTTATCTTGACATTTCTAATGTGTCTTGAGTCAGAGCGAGACGAATGAGATAGCCTCCGCTCTGGCTTCACGTCAGGAATTCCCGGTAGCGAATATGTATATAAATGAGAGGGAAGTTTGGCAAGTGCAGTCAGTCTCTGCCCTCCGGATGATGGCAAACGAAATGCGGTCTTTAATATGACTTCTCTGCTCCGTTCATCTTCATAATGGAGATAAACTACTGCGGTAAATTGCCTGATAGTTTCAACATTTGTGCTAAGGGCTTCACTGCCAGCTAATCAATCTATTACAAATATCGCAATAAAAAATATTGATGATCTGTGTGTAGATAACTACATTCTTTGCACCATAATTTTGCTTCACTGGACGAAAATCATATAGGTGATCAGCCGTATTTTTGTAGGGCGCTTGAAAAATTAGCGTTCTTCTGAACTAAAATCATATCACGAAATACGGACAATATGTTGAATGTCGATATAATGATACTGTAAACTATAATAATATAATATAAACTATAAAATGTTGAAATATTATTGCATCACAGATTGACCCAAACAAGAATAGTTATGTTAGAAAATCTTTGCAGATCATGAAAAGACAAACTTGGCCACCTGTAGAGTGGCATGCTGAGCGATCAAGACAAATTCTCATGCATATGTTTATGATTAAATATTACCTCAAGAATAAATTCGGGAGGATATTTTGTTAGCTTCTTTTGAAACATTTCAATTTAGACGGGAGCACATTTGGAAGCTAAATTAAAGTTAATGAAATATTCGGTGCTAAGACCAAAGAGTGAAAAAAGATTTTCATGTTATAACCAGAGTTGGCTAGACAATTGGGGAGAATTTAAAGTTTTAAATTATAAATATGGAATTCTACATGATTTTTTAGGCTAAATCAATCCTGTGAATTAATTGAGCACCCGTTAAAATGAGGCTTGTAGAAACACCAAAGCAATTTTTTCGTCTTCCTACCTTTCGACAGTAATGGAAAGCCAGCGAGTATATCATGTTTATAGCAAGTTCTTTAGCCATAAGGAAGTCCAGTAAGCACTCAGGCAACAGCACCCGCCTTTTGATTGGTTTATTTTGCTCCAATCGAATAAGCCAGAGATCTTCACGACTCACAGAACCTCCATGCACAACGCAGCAACTCAAAACCCGGATTACCGAAATGACGCACATTGCGCAGTTTAGGTTCAGAGTTGATCTGAATTAGTGGTATCTCGCAGCCGAGGTGATCATGAGAACAGCATAAATAGATGCCAGGGAACTGTACACGACGGCAATGATCGTCAATTACCAGAAATAAGCTGCAGTGGACGTGAATGACCATTGGTTGCCATTGCCATGCCACCGAGGATTTTGTGATCAGAATATCGTTTAAAGAAGCACATTATTTGCGTTATAATCGGTACATTTGACAGGATTTTTCTCTTTATTGAATTATATATAGCTTGGTGTGAAATAGTAAAAATCAATAGCCAAAGTTAAATAGTCTTAATAATGATTCATTTTCCTTAGATCATTACAGAAGTAAACGAAAGACACAAAAATCAAAGTTCACCATGCAGGCTCTACGTTTATTTTCTGACTTAAAATTGAAATTAAATAACACTCCTTGCAATTCTTTTAATTTCTCCTGCATCATCGAGTTGAGTCCCGCGAGTCTAATAAATTCAAATCTTCTTTTTCTTTATTCTTCCGAACATTGGCTAGGTAAGGAAAAGTCGAGAAATATTGCATCACAGATCAACCTAAACATGCATAGCACTGTCTTTTCCGAATAAACAATCCTATTTTTTGTGGTAATTTAATTACTTGGTTGCATGATATAACGTAGATATAAGATGAGTATAAAAGCTTATTTTTTACAATCCAGTGCAGGAATAGGCTCTGAACGATGACTTTGATAGAGTTATGTTGTCGCTTAGAAACGGTCTATTCTTGTAGCTGTTTTAACAGACTATAAATAAAATCGATTATCATAGAGAATGATTGAGGAATATTTCTATATCAGAAAGACAGATATTAAAAAAAAACTATTTCTTTAGCAGGCGAAGCTCACCAGCGCGCTAGGTTCTTCACTTGCCCGGCCCGACGTTTTAGTTCTCCTAAGAGAAGAGATTTTATTGCTAGGTCAAGTTTCTTCGTCACAAATTCAGAGTTTAATTATTGAGGAGCATTATGAGAAAAAAAATCAATTTCTAAGAATTAAACACCGAACTCGTGAAGAGTTTTTACCCAGTGCGTTCCATCTTGATTTCGAGTGGGAAGTCGAAGTTTTCTTGTGAAACTCTCGCCAGAGGTTCATCTTCCCCAGCGGTAATGTTTTCTGCCGAACATTTTCAACATCACATTTCAATTGCAATTTCTTCGTTCATACACACAGTTTGGTCCTAAATCTCTCGAGTGACACATGAATTTTTCAGCTTTGGCTCATATATAATTTTTCTATGAGCGTGATCTCCGGATGATTATAATTTACTCTATTGAAAATGTTTTGAAAGTGTTCAAAATATCCATAAGACCACGCAGAAAAATTATCGACGCCATTACGTAATGACGAGTATGCGATATAAAAACAGGAGCCAAGTTGAAGCAAAAGGCAAAATTTCATCTATACACTTGATAATGAGCAAAGCTTGGTATGTATGTACTTGCGTATGTACATATATACTTGCAACCAACGTGTACTCACGACCAAGTACATAGGTATGTGCATTTGTACCTACGATAAACGTGTACTTGCGACCAAGTACACATGTATGTGTACATATGTACCTGCGACCAACGTATGTGCTTCATCTTGTTAATTAATCTACTTAAGAGTTAGCCAACAAAGTTAAGACAAAAGCAATTGAAGAGGCCAAGTTCACGCTGACGCTATGCGTAGAGCCCAGTAGCCCACTCTGCCGTGTATTTGAATAATGTCGTCTGGCATGCACAGGTTTCCAGGAGCTGATTAAAGCCGATGCATTGCCATTCATTGGAAGACGGCATTCAGCTTCGAGTTTCTGTACAAGCCACTTGGATCACTTGTAATGAAGATAAGGAAGATATCGAGCTCTTAATCGTGCTGGAACATCTGGGTTACTCAGAAATGTATTGGTAAAATACAATTCGATTATTAAAATCGTTACGAATGTGTCAGATGTTTTTTATGAAAGGGAGAGATATATTAACAAAATTCGAATTATTTATGAATGAGAAATGAAATTGTTGATGACATACAATGAAAACTCGCCTATTCAAAGTTATACGCCATCTAATTTTAGGGTTATCTTCTGCTTGAAGAAATATCTTTAATTACATAGGTGTGAAAGAGCTACTTAAACGTATCTAGAATAATTCATTTGGATATAAGCAGAAGAAATGACTTGTTGAGAAAAGTTTTTGCTTGAAATTACCTCAGGTATCCGTGATCACAGACTTGATTCACTTCTAACAGACAAGCTAACCAGATTCAACGGAGCTCTCAGAGTTGAAAAGGAAGTATTATTCGCTCTAAGTTTCGATAAATTTCCACACTAAACTAATTTTTTTTCGTTTTGAACTCGAGAAAATATAATTTCAAAGACATATACAGAACCTATACACTTCGTAATGTCAGAATATATTCTATGTAAAACACCAAATTTTTTATTACATTAGTGTGTACTGAAAATAAACTAATTAAATAAATAAGGTAAATTATATATAATGTAAACCTACATATCATTGTAATTTGCATCTTATAAAAGCATGCGTCACTGAATATTGAATTTACTAATAAATACCAAATAGTGCATTGACCTATCGAAAATTCTCCGCGCAGAAAAAGCTTATCTAAAAGCTCCACCTTTATTCATTTAAACATTCTTTATAACATCTGCAATACTGTAAATTGCATTTATTTTCACTCATTACATCATAGCTAATTATTGAACTAACGATAAGTGTAAACACTTATTGTTAAAAAGCGTATTAAAGTGGACATTATATGAAGACACTCTGCGCAATTACTTTGTTCGTCATAAATGAACTGCAAACAAAATCGGACCCTCTTTTACATACCTCTATAAAATGGCCACCATTTTCCATTTTTTCGACAGTACACGTAAAAATAATACCTTTTTCGATGTTGCCCACAAAAACGATACAGCATAGACAAAAGCAAAAGACCTTTCTTAGGGACTAGTTCTGTCCTAANAAAATGCCATCAGTAGAAAGAAAAGTGCGATTTGGCGCTTCATCAAGCGTTGAAATAACGAGAGTCTACAACTTGGTTCACTCACAGAGATTAAAGCCATCTTTCTCGCCCCGAAAAGATTTCAGTGATTCACATTCTACCAACTTCATTTATTTCCTATCATTATGGACTGAGTTTACAAGCGTTAAATTCATTGACCGTGTAATATATTTGATGCGTTTCTCCTAACCTATCAAAGACATAGATGCGTCTAATCCAAATGTTGGACTATCAAGAATGTCAGGAGCAATTGGTGAAATTTATAGGTAAAATTAGTAGAATTGAAAATTACCAATCTAGATTAAATCTGGGTTTCGTATAACTCAGCCATGAAGTAAGAAGCATGAGGATTTATCCGAACATTCTAAAACTGGCTGAAATTGTTGCGAAGGAAAACATGAATTACCACTTACACATAAAAAATACCTCAGACCTTTATTAATCTGACCTGATCTTCATAACGTGAGTTGAAGCATTCATCTTCCTATTCTGTTCATATCTAAAGCACTGATCGGTCTCCTTAAAAGGAATTTGGAACCGGAGTTTTGAGCGGAATGCACGTATAAAAAATATAACTCAGTACTCACTGCAGTGAGTGACAGAGAGCGCTTTTTCTCGTCGACGAAAACTTGAGGTCACGGATGGGCGGACGGACAGACGGACAGACGGACAGACAGACAGACAGACGGACATGGCGAGCACAATAGTGCATTTTTTCCATATATGAGAAAATGCGCTAAAAATGCATCATTTGCACTTGTCAGCACAACATTTGTGTAGATTCTCTTCGAAGGTAAATTTTTTTCATTTTTATAATCGTTTATTATCCGCACACTTTCAGAACGTGAAATGCGAATGTCCGTTCCATAACTAGGAGTTTAGCATTGTGGCGTTGTTATTTTTTTTAATTCAGTTGATCGTAGCAACAATATAAACAGCCGATAACATTGCGGTAATACCTTTTTAAAACTCTACTATTTAAACTCTCTATTATATATTTACATTTTAACTCGAATTAGAAACATCGCGTATGCAAAGTAATTGATCAATCTATCGATATAATTTGTTCTTAAGATACATGGTTCGACCTAATTAAACGATCAATTTTGTCGAAGTCGTGGAAAAATTCTTGTTGCAATCCGATGAAAACTCTCTAAATGAGATGATAATGAAGAGTCTCAACAATATTATTCAAGCATTGTGTGGTATTGCTCAAAAATACAAATCAAGTCACTATAGACCATATAAACAAAAATTTTGAATTAATAATGCGAATTGATCAATATTTTGAAAAAAAGGTATCGTTTTTATTTTTGGAAATTAACTCGATCGTACGGCGGTGAATAAATTTTAGGTCCTGAATCAACTGTATATCTTAAAATTATTCTTTTTCACCTTACTTTTAATAATAAAGATCTTGACTCGTAGCAACCGGCTGTGGTGTAAATGACGTCATTTAAGGAATAAATGTGCTTCATATCTGTAGCCGCCATTTTCCATTTCTCCGGAATATGCAGATGTAGAATTAGTCTACTAGACGTAGTTTATTTCTGATGCGACAGAGCATTCAGTGTTAGACCCTATATGTAGATGCCTGTATAGTACCCGAGGAACGCAAGCTATTGAGTCAGTTAGATTTGTTTATTACATTACTTGAATTATTGACTATACCGTTTTATATTTATTGATTTGTCTTGGTTCATACGTTGTCATTTCTTGTATCTATCATGAATCATTATTTGTATATTTGTCTTATGTATTCTCTTGTAATTTTCTTTCTAGAAACCGTACATCATAGAATACTCGTTTTTACCCTGCCATGATGGCGCGTCTTAGAATAGTTCAGCAAACGTTCCCAAAGGACTAGCCAACAATGAAGTCCTTTACAATATCCATGTCAAACAATATTATTCGAGCCATGTCAAGTCCTTTACAATATCCATGTCAAACAATAAAATAAGCCTTAAAAGAGCATTCCATTGCCATGCCTTGGATGCGTAACTGAACTTGATATGAACCTGTATTTTGCAGACCAGCATTCCGTTCCGGGCCCTGTAACTGGCCGTAACATGACCTTTCGGTTATCACTTTACCAACATTGAATTTTCTAGCTTTGATTAAACGAGTACCGGAATCCACTTTTCTTTTTTCATGTGTGCAGGAAAGCAATGAGAGTTTCGATGGCTTTAGGGAATAGCTATTCAACAGCCATAAAATTCCGCCATCCTCTGCACTCAATCTTTGAGCTTTGCTATACTTTTTATCAACGAGAGTAAATTGGTTTCGAACAAGTCGAACTTATAGCGCCAGTTCAAAATAAATCTTATGGACATCAGGAGATAATTTCTACTGGCGCTCTAATTAGACCAGCGATATTTCTCCGTGTCTACATTCGATCATACTGAGTTCTTTACAGAACTGTCAGAAAATTCATATCGAAAATCAAGTTTAGGCATTGATCAATTTGGCAGGTAATGACAACTTTAGGCTATCTTCACGTATCATACATAATTATTTTACATTGAATTTCATCTTACATGGAAACAAAAAATATGCCAGCATATGGTATAGAATGAAGAAGATTATTGGAATTTAATTAACACGGTAAATATTAATTCGTCAAAAAAGTATACTTTTCAATGAGAAAAGTTTCAGTCCAGTTCGACAGCAAGTGCCTTCTAGAAACTATAAAAAAAACTGACTGAAAAAGTGAAGAAGAAAACTTCTTCTTTCTTTCTTTGTTACTGTTCAAACTTGAACAGTAACAAAATGAGTTTACAAAATTCAGGCGAACGGAACTTTAATTACGACTGAAAAAAAATCCTGGATTCTGAAATTTCCAGGCATGACACGGCAAAAGTAGAGAATATCGAAGCAATCGCTGGGTATTTTTGTGTTTATAAAGTGTTACCAGAACTCAGTAACAATTTCAAAACGTAAATTTCTTCAGTAAAATTCATGTCGCAAAATATCCGTATAAATGAGTTTTTCCTGAGTAAATGAAAAAAAATCAAGTACGTAACACAGTACGTATAATTTACGTATTCTGTATCTCATTTACTTATCGCAATGCCGTCTGGCAGAACTCAGAGAACAGGAGTAGGATTCAATTAGACTAATTATTGCAAGACTTTTCCAAAAGCAGGAAGAAACAACTATTAGAATTGAGGCGAAGATGTGTGAGTATTATAAGAGCTTAGTTAGTTAATTGTTCCCGTATCGGCGTGCTGATGCGACATGCCGTTGAGGGAATGAAAAATTCTACAGGATTTATCTGCTGGGGTCAGAATAAAGAATATATAGAATAAAAATATATATATAGAATATATATATATAAAAATAGAATAAAGAATATATATCAATATATATAATATTGATATAGCTTCTATATATGTCGAATAACTGCCACATATAATTTGTAACAAGCGTACTAAATCAGCATCACCAGTTATGTGCAATCGATTTCGCTGCAAAGCTCCTTTCCATGAAAATAATGTTGAAATACCGATCAAAGTAACAGGCTAATTTTTAGAACGTACTCTATTACGTATGTGCTTCAACTTCTTTTTAATATATATTGATAGATCGTCAAATAGTATTTTTCAAAACTCAGCGCTTACGAAAGTCACACCAAGTAAACAGTTTTAGAACATACGAGGGATCGATCAATATATAATATTATTTTTATCTTTCTAATTTTCNAAGAATAACTTGAGGCGGGAAATATATAAATAAATAAAAATGTTGTCTTTATTGTTCTATTCAATGGGGTAGCATAATCGAGTGTGTGAATTTCTCTTAACACCCAAGGTCGCGAATGTGAGACATAAACGTGTTTATAGAAAGGATTGGAAAAACTCTTCACATTTCATACTCAAGCTTTGCACTGAAGTCGTGGATACAGAAACTGGCAAATGCATGGAAGCATCCGTGCAGTTCTCGGCCAGTCCATCTTTGCATAGGCGAGGAATGGCCTTTTCTCCTGCATATAGAATAGCATTTTGACTTGTGCTATGTCGACCGTCGACGCCAAGCGACATCGCAATGTTATAGTAAGTGTATACACTCACATCTTGTTACATAAGACACAAAAAACTATGTTTCCTCATACATTTAACTCATATGTATTAAAAATATTTTGCTTTTTCATTCATGTGCTACGCGTTCTAATAAATAATATACAATATAAATCAAATAATTCATACATAAAATATCGCTTTGAGCAGTAGCCTATAGTACCATTCTCACCAAGCAAAGCTTCGAATTCATAAATAATTTTGGGATTACACTCAATAATGAGGATGACTCCAATTCGTTTTGAACCCATGTTAAAGTAATCGCTTATTATCAATGACTATAAAAATATCTGAAAATAAATATGAAGTTCACTGAGGAAACTTTAGCAAAAACAGATTTTATCAATTAAATATTGATTGATTAACAATATTAATTATATTTATTCCTGAGCTCAATTCCTAATATTTCATTGTATAGTTATAAATTATTAATTCATATAGCGGAATTAAAATTTGAGCAATATTTTTTATTTCATCCAGCTCAGGGGAGACTTAATTCTTGCCGCTACATTTTGATTAAACATTAATTGCCGTGAATTTAATTAGTATCATCCCCACAAAGTAGTGATAAACTTAACAAAATCCTCTCACTGTTGCCGACCAATCATATCAATAAATGCCTTTTGTCTGTGAGTGAGTGGCTTGGTGCAGCAGGGCTATCTGATGCAAGGCGCCTGCTGCAATTTGGCAGAAGATTGCGCTCATGAGGGAGAGCGAAATTTATATGGATGAGACTGAAGACATCACCGCCAATATGAGCAGAAAGTAATGAGTTTCTGTATTGTGTTTTTGTGGTATACTATAGGAAAAATGAGCGGCCGTGAGCTTCAATATTAAAATAACTTTTGGTACTTATGTAATGCATGTTGAATAATTGGATAAAAATTAAAGTGTTGGTAAACAGAATAGAAAAAACGTAATGATTTAACTAGCAAAAATTTAGTTAAAAATAATTATATAAAAAATTAAATTAACTTTTTTTATAATATTTCTATTATATTTTTAAAATATTTCTATTATATTTCTATAATATTTCTATTATGTTCTTATAATATTTCTCTGTCTATGTTAATATAAATTATATTCACTGCTCATAAGTAGACCTTAAGCGATCGAAAAATATAACACTCTGAAAAGATATTAGTTTTGAAGACTGAAAAGTTACTTGATGAGGTGGCAACCGAAATGACCAATATTTAGTCTCGTGAAACACATCTCACCACAATAAACAATGGAATTGTTTTTCCCCCAATCCTCATGCTAAAATCTCCTGACTTAAACGTCCGCTTTATTTATTTTCGCACAGATTGTGAGATAAAAAGTGGAAGCAGTTTGAAAAATATTGTATTTTAAAAACAATTCAATTGAAGTAGTTTCTTCAGTCAATCGTTCAGGTCTTTCAAAATAACTTGCAGGCTAAAAAAATTAAATCGAATATTGCAGATTTCTTGTCTTTTCCTCAAGAATGTTGCACCGACTTCCGGCAACGCTTCTAATTATTGGCGAAACAAATATTGACGAACTTCAGCGGAAGTTATGGCACCACAGTAGAGTCGCTAAAACATCGTGTATTCTTTTGTGCTAACCGAGTTGAGGCTTTAAACAAAGCTGAGCTTCTCTGGTCTAAGCTCTCCATGCATAGGAGATGCGTAATAAAATGCTTCATTGTTATACGATGAACACGGTTCCACTAATTGGATGTCCGTCATACGCTGACGGTCAAGGATTTTTATTTGGATTGACGAATCAAAAAGACATGTTTCAATGGGAAATGAAACGGTTGCTTTGTTTATAAACAGAATCAATTATGAAGTAGACTGTGTAAATCATAAAAGAACATGTACACTTTAGTGCAGTTACATTTAGCACAAGTATCTACAAGTTTCCCCCCAAAAAATAATGTAAATCGTTGAAATTTTCGCATGGGTCATCATGGCAGGAAGTAAGGTCTACGTCAATTTCTGAAGTGCTTTTCTCCGATCGTTTATTCAGACGTCATTAGTGATGAAATCATCAGATTCGTTAGTGATGAAATTTGTACAGTCTCGTGGTGATTGATAACACAAAAATTCTAGGAGGAATAGACTTTAAACACATCCGCCAGGATATTGATATTCAGCCTTTAGTGAATAAGCACAGCTTGATGCGATAGGTCATTTTTAAAGAAGCAGCTTATTTTGAACGGAATTTCTCGCAGCGTCTCCAAACGGTTTATAATTTTTGAAAATTTATCTCGAAGCCTTGGAAGCTGTCAAGTTAATTGGAGGATCCTGCACGAAATTTTTGGTAATTATTCGAAACAATATTAATATCTTAATCGATGAAGAATGATTGAGCGTTTAAATTTGAATTGTTTTATATTAATAAGGTTTAAGTGGGATTGGAAAAGTACATAAGTTCATTTAGGAAAGGAAATCTACTTTAAGGTTTGACATGTCTACAGGAATAAATTCTACAGACATCATAAGAACAATTTATCGACACACTCGCCAGACACGTGCGTAAAAAAGCAATTTCAATCGCTCGCAAATTATGACGGTTGGTCTCGTGCGTATTAAGCTGCATCAGGTATTAAATGGAATACATTAGGGCTGCTGCTGATTGTGGCTCCAATTTTTGTGGCCTTTTAATTGAGTAACAACAAATTAATAGCCTATTTGTAACTAATTAGCCTACAAATTATTATTCGTTTGTGGAACAAAGACCTTCCAGCCGAGTACAAATGCCGAGAAGTGGAAATAATTTATAAGTCTCTTTAGTGTTTAGTCTGAAGGCAATATCAAGAATTAGCAAAAGGAATTTGAAAACTGACTAATTATGGCATGAAAACACTTTGGAGAGAAATGACAACTAGTTGTCAAAAATGACAACTAGTTTGTGATCTAATTAATCTCAACTTTCTATTTGTGAAATAGTGTCTATATACATATATCAAGAAAATGAAAACGTGTTTGCACATTTTCTATAATTTATAAGCGACCATTTATGCGTAGCAACTCAATCTAACTATTAACACATGTACGAAGTTTATTGACGTGAAAAACAAACCACTTCGCCGCGATGGATCGGCGTTTGTCGTGAGTGACAAATAATCGTTCACTGAGAGTGATGCGTGTTGCGTAAGTTGCGTCGTGACGCACGTTCAGCAGTTGTACTGCAATTTCCTGCCAGCTTCCAGTAATGCTGGTAATCTGAGCCAGACACGTGACCGCTTTAAATGAATATTCAAGACGGCGCGGCTGGTAGTGGGTCACGTAATTAAATGAACTGATCGCTTGCTGCTTTCCATAATATGAGAAAATGATTAAGAAATTTACTTCCAATGAACACACGGTTTCAAAATGAGTTCTAAATCAGGTAAATGTACTTACTGGTTATTATAGGTGGAAAAATTTTGATCCTATAGACCATGTGTGTGCATAAATGAGAATATCTAACGATGTTTGCTAGCATGATCAACGGGAAGAGTTTTAATAAATTTTTGGTGCTTTTATATAGGTTTTTTTCCTTACCTCAATAATAATATTACTCTATATTCTTCACTGAATTCACATATCAGTGTCTCCCCGATATCTATCTTGGAATAGCATTATTAAATTATCAGGTTGAATAATAGTTTGTAACATTAGTACTTTCATAATTAATTGAAGTGTTAATATCACAATTCAGTATTTTGAAGTTGTTTAATTAGTAGTACTATCGAACAGTTCCAGCCTTGGCCAACGATAATCAGGATTTAGTTAATTTTCATGGTCATTTATTGATTGATGTCGTATCCATCACAATCCAATCATAGTACTTTTTCTTCGAGGTTACTTTCGCTGCTTTGATAAAAGTCAAAAGAGTACGAAACTGAAATGAACGTCATGAATTAGTGAACCATTTTTGCCTGTGAAATCTTTAGCATGAATGTGCAGTGGCTTTGAAGATCAATTCGCAGAATTTTGAATGTTTCCGCAGTGCAGTGGCTTTTGCATTCAATTGGCAGAATTTTTAATGTTTCGCTTGTAATAGAGCAAAAAGTGAAATGAATTCTACCTTTCGAATAGACGAGCCATGGACTAAGGTGTTTTGATCCGTCACTTATATCTGTAGGTTTGAAAATTCTGTGAATATTCTACACGCACAGCTTGATCAGCTATAAAGATCGTTCGATTTCTAGTGAGTTTCAACGATATTTTTTCGACAATTTTTCTTTGCTATGAAGTAGACAATACACAAACGATAAATTATGTGACAGCTGTACCTTGTTTCAGAAATGAGTACAACTCTCAAATAATTAAATGAGTCATTGTATCTAATAAAGGCCGCATTTTCTTGCCGACAGCACGAACATGGTTTCAACTTCTCAATGATACCGTACGCATTTTAATGGTACGAACTGGGTTAGGTTGAATTAAACATAGGCAAAAATTGCATTGCTATCTGAACAAAGTCCCACTCATCTCTCCGAATGTTTCATAGGACTCTCAACTCCACAGTTGCATGTCTTCCTAGCTATACCTTAAGCAGCAGCCGCGTCTCCCCGGATTACCAGAGGTTGAATCCGCAGCCTTTGATAGTCTTGATGTGTTACACTATAAGCGGCTTATATACCAGGCAAAAGCAGTGTAGTCGTGGCCCCAAGAAATTTGTAATGCTGATTATTGAATGCAGTTTTTTAGTTTTGCAGTTCCAACAGGTAATGCAAAAATTACGAAAAGATTTTCAAAAATTCTTGCTCATGTATAATATGCAAAAGTATTTCAAATATTTGTTGGAGGAAGCCCTCACATTTAAAGTGCAGCAGCAATTTTTAATGACTGCGCTTGCATCGGTATGAAAAATAATTTGTATAAACCTGAAATATTCCCGTTTAGATGTTCTCGCCTGAGTAGAGACGAGGATTTGTGACTTCGCGTAAACAAATCAACAAAACATGTAAATGCATAATTCTTTAACAACTCATTTGCTTCTACGTTTTTCTTGCAGGTGCAAATCATGTTCCTATATTATTGATTATTTATTTCAATATCGAATCGACCGATATTGTTTGCTATTCTTTAAAGCATCCCTTCAAACTCACTGCATATTATAAGACTTCACTCGCAGTAACATTTTCGAATATTATCTCTAGTTAACTAAATAGAAATGAGATATATAATGAGAACTTCATCTCAATCCCTGCAAGGTTACCTTATTTTTTCTTTTTTGAGGTCAGTCTTGACAATGCTCGATGTAATGCTACTGGGAGAGTATATATCTAGCTAATGCACCCTTTAGCTGCGAGGGCATTAGAGCTTATTCGTGATCACCATAATAACATTGGACGATGTTACCGTGTGCAAACTCGGTGTGTATTGAAGGTTTCCACTCACGACATTAGTGCCCCTACGTGATCTCCATAATAACATCAGCCAATGTGTATCTGTCTCGACTGATGATTTCTTGATCAATTCACTTCAATATGCCATTTAAATTTTTAGCCGTTGCATCGTGATGTTGGGACCGAGTCTTTCAGGAAACTTTCCTTGTATCCATTAGACGCACTCGCGTTCTAAACTGAAGAGCAGTTGTATCACTTGCTTTTATCTTTCATAATCTTGAAGCAACACTTGAACTTGCGCGAGAGCAATAATTTGCGCTTGTACTAGAATATTCTGGAATTATTTTCCACGCGTATATTCCGGAAAAAATTGCTCATGCAGCGTCGTCGTATATCCTTTTGATAAAAGAGAACTTCAGTAATTGCGCAGTTGCAAAAAAGACTAAAAACTTAGCTTAATTTTCAGGTGCTTTATTCACTTCATTTGAATCCATCATGCATTATCAATAAGGACATGATAAACATAGGTTGTGAAAAAACTAATGTACGTTATGCTACTCTTTGTGTAACTGGGTAGGTATTTTGAATGTTTATTTAATATATCAGTATTAAAAATATAATTTCTTGTACACTTTGTTTCAAACAATTCTTCAAGTTAAATAGCAGTTCATATCCCAATTTAGATGTTCATTGTAGTTATTTTGCACGTGCTAACGTAACCAATCGAACGTGATCATTTGTTAGGAAGAATCCGCTCTCAGTTTCATAAAACAAGTATATTATTAGCGCGGCTTCCCGTTGATAAGTATGAAATAAATGTGTGTTAAATTAAAAAAACATATTCATATACAAATTTTATACAGAATACAAAACTAAAACTAGACCAACATTTCACAGCATGTAAAATACTATTTTGAGTCATTTCAGGTAGATTATTTTTTTATAGATTATATCCTTAATTTTATATCCATCCCTTGATATCAGCTTTGCTACCTTCCTACCAACCTACATAACAATTATTCTACAAAGAATGCATTTTCAGCTCCATACAATATTCCGATATGAAAATTATCATGGATACGCTACCGAACAGCGAGGCGCCATGTTTCACACACACACACACACAGAAACTATGTCAATGAATTAGTAGATATTCACTTTCGAACATATTTTCCGTTTTTAATTTCTCTCCCCGAGTCAATTTCCCAAATCCACGAGCAAAAAAGAACAGGTTGAGTTCCTGAACATTTGTTTTTCCGGACATTACGGCCTGCAACACTTTTATTCCAAGCACGTCTCAATAAAATGTTTCCCAAAAAAATTTTTGCCAAATTAAGGCGGAGTGGTCACCGCGTGAGTGACGTACGTCGTGCCTATGCATGACAGCTCCCCATTAAATGCTGACTTGGGCAGTGATGGGATTCATGAATATATATTTTATTTATTTATTTATGAAGATATTAAATAATATGTTTATGGCTCCCTGAATTTAATGGAAGTTCCGGGATGAATTATTAATACAATAAATTAGTCAAACCCTATGAATATATAACACCACTATTAATTAAATGAGATGTGTTTTGTAATTGTCTATGAATCAGTTTAATTAATGTAATTAATATAATATTTGAATTTTTTATTTCGCAAATTAATTACATATTTTAAAATTTTATTTCCCAGGAGCGTAAATTTTGGCGAACCGTTTCTCATATAGTAATCGATACAAAAATCTTGTTAATTATACAAGCATCGATATAAAAAATCATCGACCTGCTTTCAAACACAATATGTGTATGTGAAGCATTCATAAATGACAGGAACAAATTTCAACAATGGCTGCAAACTCTGTGTATAAAAGCAGCCCCAGTATTATGGTCAGGTCAGTTCCGCGTCATTAAGAGCAGCTGGAGTCATGACGATGCCGGGGGTAAAAGCCCCGATGCCCGTAGCACTTCATTAAATTTTTTCTATGCAAAGACTCACAGAATTCAGAATAAATTGGACATCAAATTTTAGCAGCACTCGCTTCGTGGCAGGTCTAGGTCGCGGGTGTTTTATTTTACATGACCGCCTTTGATGGGCTTTAAACCGCCTAAAGACCAGTCAAAGACACAGCTAATATTGAACGTAAGTGAAAATATTTTTTCTAGTATAATATTTTTGATGAACCAATCGTTTTATCTAACTGTACAGATTCAAAGTTCTTAATCTGTATAAAAGTACAATGCGGTAAAAATATTCGTGCAGTCAACATGGGGACATGCATGTTCTACACAAGAGTGCTAAACATAAAGCGAGTAGAGACACATTCATCGAACGAAATGCATTAAAGGGAATATGACCAGATAATATAATGCAAGGTTCTTCGTTCATTGAATACTGATTCAAGTCATTTTAGAATTCATATGTCAATGACTTGGATTCGTATTCAATACGAATTCAAATCAAATGTCAATTTATTTTACATTTTAGTTTTAGGAACTACACAACTGTGTTGTGTAGTGAAGAGAGTAGTTTGTCACAATTAAATATACCCAGCGATTTTGAATAAGAATCAGTTGAATAAATTCAAATGCGCTTCTCCATTTCCTCCCTGCAGCAGGGCGAGCCTATATAGTATCGGGTATTCGATGGGTGAGCTCGTCAAGCCTGTCAGCAGATGTTTGCTGTTCCGTCGCAGCACGAAAATCAACAAAGAACGAACGCCTGCCGCAAACTAAACTTCAACGACCAGCCTTAGCTGACCATGAGCGAAGAGCACAGCCCTGTGTCTGAATGTTTATTATTCGCAACACACAATCAAGGACTTAAATAAAAAAAAAAGCTTCATTGAACATTTAAATTTGAAAATCTCAGAAAGTTGGGTACCAGTTATTTATTCAAGCATTCAAGTGACTTATGGTTTTAATTCCCTTGTTTTTAATAAATCCTCAAGACAAACTTTCGAAATTCCTAGTACGTGATTATAAAAGGTGAAGTTGCAATTTTCATCTTGTAATACTTTGGCGTTGTTTATTTGAAGAATTTAAAACACAAACACAGTAGTTATTAATTGCTTGACTTTAATGCGTACAAAATTATGAAAAACAATGTGAGAATTAGAATTCTTTCAAATGTGATCGTGTGTAAGAGTTAATAACTGATACTAGCCAAGATGTAACGAAAAACTTATGGCGGGACATAAAATTCGAGACAAAGAAAATCAGTTTATTGAATGATGTTCGGCCATGTGTCTATTTTGTTCATTTGGATATTGAGATGGAAAATATTAAGCTGCTTGAAGACGTGTAATCCCCGCCATATTCGTTCAACGAAGTGCCGATTTTGATTCTGCTGACGGATGACGTCAGAGTCACGTCACCAGGTCACTGGTATATGGAATATAGATCAGAAAAAGTTATCAATTAAAGTCATAGGAACCTGGTGAAAAATTTCTATCGCCAGTAGAACTATGATCGTGTTACAATTTATCAATTTATCAATTAAAGCTATTATTGCAGTCATTTAAATCACTTGTCATTTCGTTATCGATTATCAATTACTTTAATTTACCTAAATAAGGCACATCGTATTTATTGTAAGAACAGGCCGTGAAGCGGCTTAGGATCTTCACAAAACACCTTTCCGGACACAGAGATACACGTATTCACTGCCGAACTTACGGTGTATGAATTGAGGATCGGCCTGGCTTAGGATGGGTCACATGGAGTGGGTGGAAGTCGACGATCCTCAGGGCGGCTGGCGTAGTGAGCTTTAGGTCTCCATCAGTGCTCCACAGATGAGGCTACAACAAACCGGTAGGGTGGGATCCATGAAGTTTGGTGCTGCCAAATGCCCGAATGAATCCCGCGGGACCACTGTGGTATCGCAGAGAAGCGGACGAGGTGTGTCTTGCAAGTTTTGTCTTCAATTCCCCCGTAGGCGCTCCTTTTTCTTAATAGATTTATTAGAAGTTCGGAAAGAGAACACGCACATGGCTATGTCAGAAAGGTGTTTTGTTAATTGAATGCAAATTAAATTTTACTAAAGCTAAGTTAGATTATTAAGTGAAAATTATTTTACGGCAAGTTTTTATGATCAAAAGTTTCCCTCAAATATAAGGATATTTGATAAGATGTGTTCACTGGGAGCTGACTTTTTGGGCTTGAGTTTTTATCCTAAAATTTTCATCATGCATATATAATATATATTGTCCTTTTGATTTCAGAAGAAAATGCTAGCATTAAAATTTTATCCATATTACAGGTGCTCATATCGGTGTATAAATGACTGTGAAAAATAATGTTTTTAATTTCCAGTATTACTAATAAACTCAGAAAGACTGCACGATATTATGAATTAAACTGCACATTTTTCCTGTTTTGCTGTTAAAATATTTAAAAATTTCCTTGTCTTTTGTTCACGGTAAAAACTTTGACTTTGTTGAAGGCAATAACTATTTCATGATTCAAGATGGTCACTGTAAGGGGGCAGACCTACGGTCGGAACAAACTAATTATTCACTTTAAATCAAAATAAATTGCAATACTTAATGTCACACAAAATTTAAATAAACTTACTTGTGATTTTTAAATTGATATTCATCTACAGTTGATAAAATTACACTATTCAAAACCTTAGATAAACTATAAAAAATCTAGTCTAGATGCATTAGATAATTAACCATTCAAAAATCTTGATTCAGCGGTTCATTATTGATATAATAATAAATCAGTATTGCTGAGAACACATATCGCAATATATCTTGGTTGTAGCATCACATCATAATATTATTTGCTAGTCCAGCGGCAGGAAGCCTTGTGAGAATATTTGAAATTGGCAGCGTTGCCGCTTCAGAAGTTCGTAAGATCAGAGACGACGCTCGAGCTCAGCAGTTCGATAGGAATATGGTGGCATTATTACAGGTTCTGTAAATGGGCCGTTACGGTTGCCAGGGTGACGAACGAGTGAGCTCGTTACACGACCAACTACTGTAATGGCAAGGTGAGGCAGACACGAGTGAGGATTTCCAGGATAACAATTTTAAAAGTATGGGGAAACTTAGAAAAAATTCGCCTTTCGTTGTCGCTTAAGCGACGAAATTTTAACATTGCGTTATTATAAAATATATTGATACTGATACAAATTTCATGAGAAGTAAAATGAGCTTAGCAAACTGAACATAACTTATTTTGTCGTATTTCTGCCAGCGCAATATGTCTGCCTCTCTGCCGTCTCCCCAATGTCCTGCCGCATTAACAATCGCTTCTTTTCAAATGCGTTGCATAATGCGCTTATCTGTTAATTATTGCGCATTATGTTTGTATAATTCAGTTAGGTCAACGCATAGGAGGTTCATATTAGATATTCGACCAAACTTGAGAATTATAGAGTTGAATTATAAGGAATGACAACAATTTGCGAATAAGGCATATATGTAGATCGTATCTTACAGTTTATATTTCAATTCATCAAATAAACAGAATTTATTGGCCAGAATAGCAGGATACGTTACACAGTTACTTGGGAGAGCTAAATTTCCTTTAAAGGAAGACAAATCAGTTCATTCTACGCACCCTCCTGTGTGAGAAAAAATTCTAACAAATTTATGACCAACAAAGGAAGAGATCGTGTCGCCACAATCCCCTATATGCACTAGGGAAAGAACAACGCTTGGTACATTCACACCTTTATTTCAATTTACCAACTGCATTGAGTCACCAAGCGCTCCTATCCACAGGATAAATGATGCCAGTGCTGCTTTCGTAATCAATTAGAGCTCCTGTTAAGTAATTAAGTCAACACGCTAGTGAATAAAGGGCTTTTGATTGCA
>NW_025941523.1:0-1859 GCF_000764305.2 Hyalella azteca
CTTAACAATCTTGTTTACTTTCTTCCCAGCCATCGAAATGTCTTCTTTCTTAATTGTTTAATGATTTCCGGGTTCCTTCACTGAGATTTAGCTAGGGTCTCTCACAGCAATAAATCACCGGAAACAATAAATCACCGGAAACAAGCCTGATGCACACAACCGCCCGACGGTACTAAAGTTCCGGAAGTACAGCACAACCGCCCGACGGCAATACAGTTCCGGAAGTCCAGCACAACCGCACGACGGTAATAAAGTTCCGGAACAAATCGGTCAGGCTCCTGGAGCGACTACACAACACGTCTGATCTCCACCGCGTCTCAATCTGAACTCCCCTATAGATGATATAGATGAAGGGTGTGGGTTGATCTGACGAGCGTCTCAGCGACGTCACACTGTTGAAAATTGTTTCAACACGATACATAATTGCTTATGATGCATAAACGGAAGGCAAATATTTGTTATCCTATGGTAGTTCGTTCGCATGGCAGATTCAACGAATGCTCGGTATGATGCCTTGCACAGCAACCACAGATCATTCAAAACATAACATAGCGATGTCGGCGCAGCAGTGTAGGCCTGATGTGGCCTGTCGCCGATTCTTACTTTTCATAACTTGTTCACAGAAAATCTAAAATCGTGTCATTTGGCCGGATCTTTTCAGGACTGACGATAGTTTGAAATATCTACTAGACTTCAAACGGGTTCGATATGGTGCTAGGCATTTCAAATCTGAAAATATATATTTTCCGTAAATTTATCTAGTCTGTTCTTGAACGCGTTCATACTCGGAGTTCCTACGACGTAATCGGGAAGGCTGTTCCACATGTCGGTGATTCGAAGCGAGAAGAAATGTTGTCGCGTGGATAAGTTGAAGCGCAGTTTTTTTAGTTTATAGTCGTGGCCCCTGGTGTTGGTTCTTGTTTCAAATTCTAGTAATCCTTCGGGGACCTTGTATAAACCATGAGTATACTTGTATACTTCAATGAGGTCCCCACGCAGACGTCGATAACTGAGGATTGGAAGCTTCATAATCTTTAATCTTTCTTCACCGGACTTGCCCTTCAAGCCTGGAATTATCCTTGTTGCACGTCTTTGAACATTCTCTATTAATATTTTGTCCTTTTCAAATCTCGGTGACCACACAGCGTTTCCAAACTCTAGATTCGGGCGCACGACAGCAACAAACAACTGCTTCATCGCTTCTGCATCTAGGAACTCGTATGAGCGTCTGATTAGTCCAAGAAGTTTGTTGGATGTGTTAGCTTGCGTTTCAACATGCTTAGGAAATTTCAGCTCCTTGTCGACATAAACTCCGAGATCTTTTTCCACACTAGACTTTTCAATCATTACTCCCTTATTGCAACCATGTCTTCTCATACTGTAATCTTGCTGTTCATTGTTCTTTCCGATGTGAATTACTTTACACTTATCAGCATTAAACCGCAGCTGCAACGTATCAGCCCAGTTAACTAAACTGTCAAGATCATCTTGCAATTGCGCCTTACTTGACGCATCCTTCACTGTATTATAAAATTTTGTGTCGTTGGCATACATGGAGCACACGCTGGACACTGCTTCTGGCAGATCGTTTATAAAAGCAACGAACAAAATAGGCCCAAGAACGTTTCCTTGTGGCACGCCACTGCGCACTGATACCCAGTCTGACACGGTTCCGTTAATACTGACACGTTGTCGTCTACCTACTAGAACTCCCTTTCGTCCAGCAGGCGAGTCCAATCGTTCAACGTAGATAATAAGTTAGTGGTGCAGGATCTACCGGCGATAAAACCATGTTGACAATCTGATATGAGATGTTGAGCAGTCAAGTGATCGATAATCCTATCCCTCACAACAGATTC
>NW_025941524.1:0-1151 GCF_000764305.2 Hyalella azteca
AGTTCCAGCATTTCCGCAACTGAAAGTCTGGCGTTCGGGACTAGAAGGATTGGGTGTCGATTTTACCAATTTGAAAAACTCCTTTGAAGGTATTGAGAAATTTATGATTCAGCAGCCTTTTGAAAGTTTTCCTACCCATGCTGTTCCGTTAAATCGAATTACGCTTCTGCAAAAGGTAAAATCTAGGCAACCTAATGGAATTGTTCAGCCTGTTTTCGCACCTAGTGAACTGGTTAAGCATTTTCCTTTACCACCTAGAATTCTACAAGGGAATGATTTGAAAAGGCACTTTCATGAAAGTTTGGCATTGGCGTCAAAGGTACAGTTGGTATCACAAAAAAGGCCTAAAAATTTTGAAGCATTGAAAATTTTTGTAAATAATTTTAGTAAAAATGACAGCACAACTTCAACTAATCATTGATAGCGTTCGATCAATAGGGGCCAATCAAAATATTGATCTTGTAATTCCGAAAACAATAGATTTCAATGAGTTGTATAGGATGTCCAGTTTTCATAGTGTTAGACCTATAGTTTTTCAAGCTCTAAAAAACGAAGGAATTACGGATGATAAATTTTCTAAATTTGCTCTTGGGCAAACTTTCCAAAATTTACAATATGGAGCGGAGATACGTAGATTACTCGGCCTTTTCAAGGCTAAGAATATAAAAGTACTACCTTATAAGGGTGTTTTGTTTGTCAATGAATTATATGATAATGTTCAGCTCAGAGAGGTTGGTGACATGGATTTCTTATTCCATAAGGATTCGGCAAAAGCAGGTATGGAGCTGTTGCTGAATGATGGATATAGATTTAAAGCTCTTAATGAAAAATTTGCTCATTTAAATTCCGAGGATTTTATCGATAAAATATTAAAATCGGAAGGACAGTTTGAAGTTTCTTTTGTAAAGGGAAATTTAGCCATAGACTTCCATTGGGATTTGCACTATGGTTTTTTTCCGTATAAAATCGATTTAGAAAAAATGTTTGATACCGCTGTAGAGAAAGATTTCTTTGGTGTGCTTAGTCTAGTGCCATCTGCAGAGAGTATTTTTTGGATGCTTCTTTTACATCATGGGGGAAGGGAGTTTTGGTTAAGGAAAAAACATTTTGCCGATTTAATCTTTTTTTTGAACAAATTTAGTCGCGATTTG